>NW_010159154.1:1992-3570 GCF_000695765.1 Mesitornis unicolor
GGTCATTGTCACACACAACTCCCTCCAGGGCAGCAGCAGATTTCTTGTGGTGATGAGGTAATAACCTCAGACATGAAGCACTTTCACATTACAGATCACTATCCATAGTGGATTCAGTAACACTGCACAATTGAATGCCACTGAGGCCAATGGGAGCACCATCAGGCTTTTAGGTCAGCAGTTTGGGTAGCAGCTCAATCATCCTGCTGCATTATGTAGGATGTTGTGGCTGTGTACTACTGGTGCACTGGATAATAGTTCCTTTAGGAAAATTATTTTTCTCCCTAGTGATTTATTCAAAGCACTTTGAGACCATCACAGAAATCAGGAATAGAAAAACCTCTTTAACACCAATGTAACATTAAGAAGCAGGCATTCCTTATTTGACGCGAGGTGGAAGGGGCATTATTTATTCCATCCAAGCTCGCACTTTCCTTGGCATATTTATACAGAAAAGTTTCAGAATTGCATAATCAAAATTACAATGATTGGTAGCAATTTAAATATAATTATAATACATTTAAATATCTGCTGAATCATTCTTGGATCAAACTGCATTTGCATCCAAGGGGTCCTTTGGTGGTCTCTGTTGCTCCCTATGTTGAGCACTACACAAAATGGCTCTGCAAAAGGGTGATAACTGCTGGCTTCACTGCTGGTGTCACTGAAAAAGCCAGAATGAAAAGAACTTATCGACATCAATGTGAAGCAGATAAGCAGACACTTTTTTATTATGGCCAGGTGTGAAGGGGAATAGTTTCACCAACATCACACACCTTGCCTGGTGTGTTTACACATTATAAAGGATACATACATGCATATACATACAATTTCCCATTGTAACCTGATAGAATGGAAAATATAAGAAATATTCTTATACATGTATATTGACTAACTTGAGCTAGGAAGAAGCTGCATAAGGATAACAGGATTTTAGTCTGTCTGAGGCCCACTTTGCTGACTCTGCCTTTCGAGATGGAGGCATAGATAAGAAGTTAATGAATCACCCTACTCAAACCGACTTGAGGAGTCAGGCTTTGTGAAAACAAAAGCACAGGAACCTGAAAGATAAGAAGACTCTATGAAGGCACAGCTTAAGTGATTATTCTTGAACATAAGGAAACTATTCTGAACATAGGAAAATCTTTTTTACTGTAAGGGTGACAGAGCACTGGAACAGGCTGCCCAGAGAGGTTGTGGAGTCTCCTTCTCTGGAGATATTCAAGACCTGCCTGCACCACGTCTTATAAAACTTATTTCAAGACCTTAGCCATGTTTCTATACCCTAATGCTTTAACAAATTACTTCCCACACACAATTTCTCACAAGACAGAATTCTGTTAAGTGAACAGGAAGCAGGCGGATTTTGGGGCCTGGGAACGTTCCTGAGAAACGAGCTGGCAGGCAATCAGCCTGTAACATCACTGGTGGCACACTGGGCAGGCTGTGTGGACCCCAAAGAATCGGGGGAGCCGATTTCTATTAAAATAGGACAGTTGGAGCTGGCTGCAGGACTACAGAAGGCTGGCTGCATCCAGGCTATGTATGAGAGAGGGCAGTGGGACTGTTGATGGCTGC
>NW_010159154.1:3609-6063 GCF_000695765.1 Mesitornis unicolor
AAGCACTGCCTAATGCTTAAAAAATACATGCACAGTCCCTTCGGGAGCAGATGCAAAAGGCCATAGCACATAACAAGCAAAACCTCCAGCACACAGCACCCGAGGTGCCCTGGGCAGAGGTGCTACAGAGTGTGGTTCTGCAGGGGCATGAATTAGGCTGGGCAGATCCGGGCGGTGGCACTGGTGAGAGTAGGGAGGGGTCCCTACCGTCCGGGATCATCCCCGGGATCCGGAACACTTTAATAGCCGGTTGGGATGAGCTGGTGGTGCGGGGCTGAACGGGTTGGGGCAAAAGGCATCGGAGTTGGAGGTTGAAGCACTGTTACAGCGGCAGTCACTGAGCCAAACCGCTTGGTAAATTCCTGTCAGTGGTCTGCCGCTAAGGAGTCCTATGTAAATATTCCCATTGCTCCGAAGCAGATAAGTTTAGAATTTTTAATTGGCACAGGGGCCCAAATGAGTGTTTTGAATAAGTGACAAGCTGATGAATTGAGGAATGTCCCAATCCAATGTTGGGGAGGTTTTGATATTTAGGGATGAGATCACAAATATTTGGACATTTTGACATTTTGCCTTACCTGACAATCAAAGGGGACAATTCCCATCAAAAACGTATGTGAGACAGCCTGTTATGGTAAAGCTGCCTTCTATTGGCATTGTGCCCATGACTCTGACAAAACCCAGAGGCTTGTGTGAAATGGGGGGCTTGTAGTTTAGGGCTAGGGTCTAGCTAAAACCTAGCAATCACGTAACCAAGGAATTGAATAGCTTATAGAAATTAACGGGAAACTGAGGTTAGCAGGCATGTAACTAACTAGCAATAGGGTATTGAATAAGGGAAATGAAGTAAAGAGAAATAGAAACTGAAGCGGCCTAAAACCAGATAAAACCGACTCTGTGACTTGGAGAAGTTTCAGGAGCATGTGCCAAAAGAAGGTTATGGGAGTTCAGCACGACGCAGACTACTTACTTCATCCCTGATACCCCAGCCCACGACCACCAGGAGGCACTGCGCAAGCACGACTGGGAGGAGAAGAAGGTGGAACACATGCAAAGGACTTCTTGGAAAAGGACTGGTTTTTCGGGGAAAGGTTATGAGTATGTATAGGCGCTTAATGAATAGGCAATATGTTACTGTATAAAATCAAGGGAAATTGCTGTTTTAGGCATGCACGTCTGTGGAGGAGAAATTCCCCGTGCGCCTGCGCGTGGAGTAAGTCACTTATTGTAGTCGCATCACCCATTAATGTTATGTTCTGCTAAGAAGCTACAGAGATCTCTGATCCACATTAAAGACTGGGGTGAGATGGAAAAGGAAAGCTCCACTGTGTAAAGGACTTGTTGTTTCTTGAGCATTGCCCCATGCAGGTTGGGAACCAGGCGATACCGTAACTTGCAAGTGGTACAAAGGGGAAGAAGCACAAGCAACAAACAGGTAACAATAGAAATTAGTTTTATTTTGTGAAAAGATATAAAATTAATATTGTACAAAAATATAGTCTATAGAGAACTTTGGTTGATTAACACAAATAAAATATGACTAGAATTAGCTTTCATAACAAACTGCTAATGTTGAGCCGAATCATAGAATCATAGGATCATAGAATGGTTTGGGTTGGAAGGGACCTTAAAGATCATCTAGTCCACCACCCTGCCATGGGCAGGGACATCTCCCACTAGACCAGGTTGCCCAAAGACCTGTCCAACCTGGCCTTGAACACTTCCAGGGAGGGGGCACCCACAACTTCCCTGGGCAACGTATTCCAGTGTCTCACCACCCTCACAGTCCTTCAACCCTCACTTGTGCAGAGCCAGGCCTGGCCAGGGTGGACCTGACTGATCTGGGGTGTGAGGCTGTCAGGGAAGGGGGCAGGACTGGGGGAGCACAGCAGCTAGGAGCTAACCCTGCCTTCTCCTCTCTGCCAGGGGCCCATGTTGGAAGGAGATCTACGATGCACTGCTCAGGGGGAGGAGGTAGAGAAAATCAGGAGTGAATTTGAGCCCAAGAAGAAGGGAGGGGTGGGGGGAAGGCGTTTTAAGATTTGGGTTTATTTCTCATTATCCTACCCTGACTTGATTAATTAAATTAATTTCCCACAGTCAAGTCTGTTTTGGTCATGACAGTAATTGATGAGTGATCTCATTGTCCTTATCTCAACCCATGAACCTTCTGTTATATTTTCTCTTCCCTGTCCAGTTGAGGAGGGGGAGTGATAGAGCGGCTTGCTGGGCACATGGTGTCCAGCCAAGGTCAACCCATCACAATTCTTTTTGGCCCCTAACATACAGAAAGCCCGGGCAGGCAGCGGGAGCTGGTCCCACCTGCCTTCTGCACCCTCTTCCTGCTGGCCGGAACATACACATGGGAATGGGGCAGAGAGGAGAGGAAGGCAGGCAGGTATGCGGCAGACGGGGTGGCACAGGAGAGATGGAATCGAGGAAAGGCAGCCCCCG
>NW_010159155.1:0-10482 GCF_000695765.1 Mesitornis unicolor
GGTGCTGGGAAGCGGATGGTGGTGGATGCTGACAAGCACATGGAGGTAGGCCCAGCTGTCCCAAGATGCAACAGGAAGCAGCCCAGGAAACCAGGAAAAGCCCACCAAAACCTCGGGCCTCCTCAGTTTTTCATAGACTGTGTCCAGAAAGGGGAGGGAACAGTACTGATCTCTGACCCCCTGGGGTCCTACAGACACCACCTGTCCTTCCCTTTCAGGCTGTTAACCCTTAAACCATAACAAATGGAAAACCTGTTTCCTAGACACATTCATTTATGTTCCAGGAAAATGATTATTTATTTTCTAACTCTTGAAAATACATTCAACCCAAGTTAGTCTCTGTCAACTAGTAGTCAATAGAAGTTTACTATGGATTGTAACAAGAATTGCCTTTTATATGTCCAAGTGCTTTTTTTGTTGTTTTTTTTTTAATAAAATCCACTTGACGCTGTGGGAGGAACAGTACCATATAAAGTGCTTGAAACAGTGAGTCCAAAGAAGCTTGAGTACAACATCATGTTTAAATACATGCTAATATTCTTAAGCATGCACTTTAATTTAGGCTTCTGAAGATGCATTCTTCTAGAACATATTCTCTCAGCACCTTGTATAAGGACCCTTTAAAGCTACCTAGAACTAGATATTGATTCACTGAGGATATCTAAGGGTACCCTATTACTTCCTTTAGCCACCATCTCAAAGTCTATCAGCATGGTGCCAGATATCACTGAACCTCCAGAACAGGACAAACACTCCTTGAAATCCGCCCTCCAAAATTGTAGATGCCCCAAAATACAGTGCTGTGCAGACTTGTGTATCATGTCCCTCATCCTGCCCACATTCCCACTAACTGGGCTCCTGGAAATCAGTGCTTGGGAGAAGGATCTCAGCATCCTCAGTCACACAGCCTCCATGTCTCCTCCTGAGCTAAAGCCCAATGTGTCACTTTGATTCCAAACTGAGCAACAATTAATTATTAAATCTTTGCTTCAAGCCCAGTCTTTGTTTCAGGATCATTCTTTTCCCCAGCATTTACATTCAACAACAACTGTTCAGTCTGTTATAACTTGGAGCTGTGAGTACAGGCTTCATTATTACAAATAAAGAGTTATCAACCAAAAACCTGTCCCTGCAAGATTTGCATTCAGCTTCAGCATGTTTCCAATTTGATCATTCTCTCTTTTTCCCTTCCTTTCTCCCTTTTTTTTCCCCTTTAAACAATCTAGGTGTTTACACTGATTATAATGAAGGCATATTCTTAGAGTGACATTGCACTGTCTCTGCAGAGTGGAGCTGTTAACTGCTACTACTTCTTCAGCATCGGAAAGAAGTGAAGAAGCTGCTTCTAATTCACCGAGACTGCATTATCACTGCTCAGCAGATCTGCAGAGGTATGATACATGCTGGCCTCCTTTCCCAGGAGATCATATGCATCATCCAAATTTATTGCTTCTCATCTGTAGCAAGAATTATGACTAATTACATCATTAGAGTGACAGAGAGGTTGTGTATCTTTATCTCAATGCAGTAATATTTCCTGTTTACGTGCACTGATAGCCATTGCTAGTGTCCCAAAAGCCTCCAAGTTTTGGCACAAACTAGTTTCACAGAAGTATTGTCCCCAAAAGTCTGCAAGTAGGCATAAAAGGTCATTTGAATAGCTAGGAAAAGTAATCAGACCTGCCAAGTTAAAAAAAAAAATAAAAGTAGGGCAACTGGATCTGATCACACAGAACACTCTTTTTAAGAGGTAATACATGTGCTGAATAATAATTAAAAAAAAACCATTAAGGAAGTTTGCTGAATGCAGTCACGTAGGCCATATTCTAGACAAGAGGCAGTTTGAGGACTAAGAGAAAGAGATGTATCAGAAGTGTTCTTCACAGCTGACTCCTGCCTGTTATACAGCACAACAAGATGACTCTGCCAATAGCTCCCTCCTACATCACTTGAAAAGAAACTTGCTCGTTCAGGGTATGTGAGCAGAGGTCACTCAATAAGATCTAACTGTTCCTACATGCATTCTGTCTCTACTGAAATTTCAGGAGGACTTGCTACAATTCAAATGCACTAAATCTGGGTGTCAAAGGAAAAGATAACATATTTTCACATGACATACATGTTCAACTTTTCTTGATTTTTTTGAATAGCCAAGTACCAGTGAAAATAAATTCATTTATAACAAGTGTTAAATATTAGCATGGGGCATGCAACCTTAGCAGTCACTATTAAAAGAAGGAACCTTAATGTCTTTCAGATCCTCTGGCTAAACAATGTCTAAAGCACCTACCAAAGTCATAGAAAGTTACCAGACTTTCAGCAGGCATTTATCATTCTCATTAGACGATCCTCTCTGAAGCTAGATGGTCCTTTCCAAAATGCAAAACACAAAAGGCACAACCAAAGTAATTGACTGTATCCAGCAAACAAGTAAGCTACATTTCATAGCTCATGTGGGTGAAAGTTTCTTCTGTCAGCAAGAAAGATGACCCTTTCTGTAACCACACCAGTTTTATACTAAATAGATCATCCTTGACTGTATTTCTCAGTAGTGAGTGTGGTGCATTGTAATTGTTCACAAATCTCCTGCAGAGACATACAAACACAGAGACAATAATCCAGAACTGAGACTATTTTTATTTAGCTGTTTCTAAAACAAAAATCTCATGGCCCCACTGTACCTCAGAGAAATCAGTGATGAGCAGTTCACCACTGAGAAGAAATGAAGACACCAAGGTCAGTTCAGCAGAAGCCTGTTAGCTACAGTAGTAATGGAAAACTTCATCAGGTCTTGCATCTGCTTTTCTCTAGGTTTTGATTAAAGATGAACTATCCTTTGATAGTATATATTCATTATCTTCTTTTTTATCTTACTGTCAATCATCTATTTATTGATAATTAAAGAGAATCCTACAGTAGCAAAGACAAACCAATGGGCCTGCAGGCAACAGTATGGGAACACATACAGAAGATCTTTTTCTCTCATGAAGACCAAAGTGGGAGTCACCAACCTACGCTAAACCTTTAATTCTTTGCTCATGTGGCATCTTTTACTAATTCCACCAGTCCCTTCTTCATTTCAGTTTCAGACACTTCCTCAAAGGAAGACTGCCATCTGAAACTTATCTTCTAATCTGTACACAGACTCTAGTAAGGTCCCTTAAGCGAAAATTCAATGACTCACACCATGGTTACATGTTATGGATGTAATATAGGCTGACGTGTAGTACTACAGGGAGTGGCTATTTTAACTATATAGAAAAGACTGAATTTAGACAGAAAAAGAAACATGCTATATTAGCCATTTCTGACATGAAATACTTTATTTTTTATGTTGGATAGTCAGGTAATCCCTAGATATTCAGGTATGCTTGGATATGTCAGCAGTGAAATCCAAAGCTAAAGTAATCATCGTCTACAAGATAGCATTTAGCAATGCTGTGTCACAGGAAAATGAAACAAGAGCAAGAAGGCCAACTTCAGAGACATAAATAAAACACTAAATGAAAAATAAAGTCAACTCAGAACCACTCAAGAAATTGAAAGTTATTGCTGAAATATTTTTGCAATGAAAAGGCCTCTTAACACCCATCTTGTCACTCCATCACCTAGCAGACACAATAAATATTGTCTATCCTGCTCAGGGTATGTGAAGGTCCTTCCTCTTATTCATTCTAATTTTTTTTTGTATTGATCTTAAGGCACTTTTACAGGACAAAGAGATGAACTAAGAAGTCTGAACTGCAGGAGGTTTAGAGACAGGAAAAATGCTTGAGGAGCAAAAAGACAAGGACAGAGTAACAGGCTAGACATGTTAAGTATCATTGCATTAAAAATACCGTAAAAATTCAGAAAACCAGAAGAATCAACAATAGAAAACATCAAAATGCATAATTTCAAGGGAAAAAAATTAAAATACTCTTTCCAAAAGCTTTTTCATTAAAAAAGAGACTCTTATTTTTCCAAGAATTCTATGAAAAAAGTCATGCCAAGAAAGATTACCATTCTTTAAATAAACTAAAATGTATATTAAAAGCGAAATCTATTTGGGGACTGTCTGAATGAACAGTGGACATAGCATGACACTGGAGAAAATGAGAATATTAAAAAATACTTTTGGGTTGATCCAAAATTAATAAAAAGGAGACTGATAGTAGCAATATCTGCTCTACTGTTGTGAGTGACTCAGAACTCCTGGTTGGTTCTTACCCATCCACTCAGACCTCCAGCAAAGACCTGCTATCCCCTATTAACTTTTCAAGAGAAACAGTTTCTCATAAATAAAACACAAAAGAAAAGAGACTACAGTAAAATTAGGCAATTTATCCAGAAAAGCGAATAAAAACACAACCTAAAAGGAGTAGTCTAAAAACAAGAAGTCTATAAGTATCCTGAAGGCATTTGAAGAATACTGCATTAGGAGCCCATATAAAATATGTGCCATAATTCAAAGAGAAAACAACACAGTCTAATAATCTCCCTGCATAGCTCAATGGGAAAGTTAAAGAGGCTGTCACAGGGAAGAGGTCGGCAGTTAAAAAATGGAAAGCTTGCTTGAATAAGGAGAACAGGTCAAAAGTAAAACAGGCCATTTGAAGACTTAGGACTATGAAGCATGCCTTGCATGGGGTGGTTTTTTGGCTGATAGTCACAAGTTCATTAAACACTTCCAAAACAGGAAGCAAGTGGGATTATAAATGGGACTGTTTGATGACAAAAGTAGAATAAAACACCCAGGGATGGTTAGTCCACAGTGGAAAAGTCCAGTGAACACTTTGCATCAGTCTTTACTACCCAGGGGAAATGCCCACATCCAACTTCTCCTGTAGCAGGTAGGTCAGAGAGGCTCGACAAGATATACATAAATACACAGAGTATTTTACACCTTACAGACAATTAAGACATCGCCAGGACTGGGTGGTCTTTACCTGGGAGAACTGAAAAACCTGTGAAATTGCAGAGCCACAGCTGGTAGACAGTAAATATGCCACGACTAGGATTCCCTGTGCTACAGGATTGCTGGGGTGTCAGGGTAACTTGTCTACAGAAAAGGGTCAAGCAGGGCTTCTGGGAAGCAGAGATTGCCAAGTGTGACTTCCATTCTCAGTGTGACAACAGAGTCTGTAATACAGAGAAAGGTTACAGAGCAAGTGAATCAAGATAGCCTGTTGGGAAAGGGTCAGTATGGCACCTATAGAGGGAATTCCTGGTTCGGCTCTATGAGGGTGTCTGTAGGCTGATACAAGGGATCCAATAGACATTACAGATTTGCTTCTCCTGAAAATCTTTTGGACGGTTCCTCACCAAAGAATACCAATGAATCAGAAGAAGGTTGGAAGAAAAGGCCTTTTATGGACTGGAAGCTGCTTAAAGGATGGGAAACAGAAGGTAGGACTCAATGATCATTTTACAAAATGGAGAAAAATCAGGAGATAGGTCCTCCAAGAATCAACTCTGGGACCAAAAAGCAATAGGCAACATCAAAAAGTGCTCTGAGAAAAAAACGCAAAGCTTTATGCTGCCACTGTATAAAATCTTGCACACTTATGTCTTGACTACTGTGCATGGTTCTTATCTCCACACCTCCAAAGGGACATTGCAGAGGTAGAGAAGACAGAGGAGAAAATTATTATAAGCATGGAGCTGTCTTATCTGGAAAGATTAAAAATTTCTCTGCTCTTCAGTTTGGAGAGAAGACTCCGTGAAGATACGATTGAAATCTGAAAAATTTTGAAGTCAGTAGATTGTGGGGATGCAGAACCATTGTTCAGCAAATTCCACAATTTTAGAAGTGGGGACATTCACTGAAGCTGGTATGAGGCTAGTCTAAAACAAGAGGTTAGTTGAAAGGATGTAGTTCTTCATGCAGCCAGTAGTAAACTTGTCTCCAAAGGAAGTTTTGGAAGCAAACAGGATCAACAGGTTCAAAAAAAGATTAGCCATAGGTAACAAATCCACAAACAGACATTAGCACGGTACTGACTGCAGCAGTGCACACTGGAGGTGTGCAGGAGAAGGGAAGGCATACTGCAGCTGACAGCTGCACTCACATTTTCTCCTCACACAGTCTTTCTGCCGCTGTCAGAAGCCTGCACTACATGGGCCACTGGTCTAACCCAGCAAGGCATTTCAGTTTTGCTTAGGAGATGAAATAATATGACATAAGCTGTGACTTGAGGGCATCTCTATAGCAATGCTTTATTTATTCTTTTCTTCTTCTCTCCTGATATCATCCATCAGTCTGGTCTACAGCATCAGTACCACCAAGAAGTCAAAGCAGCAGTCTAGACCTAGATAGATGCTTTACCAGGGTAGAAGATTCCTTTCCATTTCTGAAATTTCCCAGTTTTTACCCCCCATCTATTTTCATGAACAGACAAGATGTTTCTGGGAGAAATTAAACATACAGAAGATACAAGAATGAGGACATCTTTCATTTGCGTTTCACTTTTATACTTCATTCCCATGTTTTCCATAGGCTGCTCATGGGGCTGATACAAGAAGACTGAAATCAGGAAGGAAATTTTCCAGGGTTTGTTTCTTTGATTTTTTTTTTCTGGCTTGTCTTGATTCCTGGCATAACTATAATACAGATGAATATAACAGGGTACCTTCAGGGTAATGCAGGATTCTTGCCACTCAAATTCCCTTTGTCTCTGCAATGCTTACCAATGTTCACATTCAATCTTCACAAGGTCCAGGTTTTCCTAACACTTTGGCTTTATTCAATGTGTAAGCAACTCAGGACAGAAAATATCTGATTATCTGTGTGAAAGGCATACCGATGCTTATGACAACCTTGTTCTCAGCTAAGGAAGAGGAAAAATGTCCCAGATAGTAGAAACATAGACCTGGACTTAGACACGTGCACACACTGAACAAAATGAGAATTAGAAAGTTTGAGTTTGAAAAAATGAGAAATATGGGTAGAAACATTTATTCATGTTTGCATGAATGTATGAAGTGTTAGCACAGCGCACTGTCACGTGTTAGCCTATTTCATTAACAATATCAATTTGAACTAGCTATTACACAGAGTGGCCCTATTTCTGTTGGTCTGCAGTAGAAGATTGGCTTTACCACACAATTTGCTTACTTCTCAGTAACCCTGATTTCCCTCCTATTTTACATACCTAGCCAGTAGCAGAAAGATGCAACGTGACAGCTCACATACTCCAATTTTGCAAGATTCATTTTGCTAAATCATCCCTATGCATCTGAACCACTGTCTATTTGTGTCTAGCAACATCTGGCAAACAAGCACTGATATATTATAGTGTTTATCATGCCAGATGGCAATATGTCTTCAACGTCACCTGCAGGATGAAATAAAACCTTTGTTATCACAATTTCTTACCCACCCACCCACTTCCCTCTTCCCTCCCTCTCTAGTAATCGTAGGGGAGCTCAAATCTGTGCCTGCAGACCATGTGTGGTTAAATGTTAAAATAAATGTAGGAAATGGCAACAGGTTACTACACAACCTTAATTGCTAAAAGGTATAAAGCACTTAATTACTATGAATTTTATGGTAATACAATGACATACCATTTTCACTATAAACAACACAGCTTCCACACAATTAAAGATTACTAGTAAACTATAATTCTGGACATTTTTAATTGTGTACTGCAAGGGACAAAAATATCCAAGGTCATGCCTATTTGAATGCATGCACATGAAGCCAAAAGGAAGCATTTCCAGCTGCTGTCCATGGAATATCAAGTGCTTTCTTTTTCCGCTTGGGATTCCCCATATGTATCCTCCTTGAACAAGGGCAGTTTGAAGTTATTTTAATCTCGTATTAATGGGGTTTACGTATCAGTCTGTTTTCTGGGAGCATTCCTTGTGATGGATTTAACCTGGGGCAGCTAAAAATGCAGGGTGGAAAAAATCTTGAGCTGTTCTCTTGGTTTGCTCATCAGAGAGGTTTTTCTTCTCCTTTCCTTTTGTTGCCAAGTGAATATTCTATTATACTTTATCAAAAAAAATCTTGGTTATCTTCAAGCGCAATGTGATTTATTGTGTACATTTTAGACCAGTTGGGATGAAAGCTTTTATGGATCAAACATATATTTTAAGCCTAAAGGATATTTGTTTTCTAAAGCCAATATTGGAAAGCATCACACATTGTAGGTCTCACAGCTTTTCATATTTTAAGTGTTCACCATCCAGAAAAAATAATACACTGTGTTACACCAGAAGTTCCCTATCTGTTCACAAGAAAATTGAGATATCTACCATTTATCAAAGGACACATCTTCCACACAAAAAAGGCAAAACTGAAAACCACCACTACCATTTATAGATGAAGAGAAAGATCAGCAACACAGTTATCTTTGAATACATTTCCCAAAGCCTGAAATAGTATCATAGAAATGGTGAAGTGCTCATGCTCTCTCTGGTATTTTTATTCAAGTTCTGTAATCTTAGCCTACATGACATAGGAACAAAGAATTGCTCAGTTGTGTATTTGGTCCTCAATTACTCTTTAATTTCATTTAAATTCTCACAAAATGAGTGTCAAAACTGAAAATGAAGTAGCAGTTAAGGGGCCAAATGGACAATTGTGCAATTTGTGGTAGCTAGTGCAGCTACTTAATAGTGGTGACAAATTAAGCATAACATCCAAGCAAATGAAGCCTACTTTTGATTATCTGGAGAAGGCATTATGACCATCCACCTGTGCATTTGAAAATCAATGCAAGTCCTGCCTTCGGCTTTAAAGGTATGGGCACTGGACCTTGCTTTGCAAAAGGAAAGATGGAGTGGCTTTGAAGAGGTGCTTCCTACTTAGTTCAGTGCCTGAAATGAAATATCTAAGTTCAAAGCTAAGGATTTAAACAAAATCAGGCCAAATTTAAGGGGCCATTGTTACCTATCCCTAAAAATTAAAGCAGGGCCCAGGAAATCTGAAAATTAATTCCTTTTATAAATGTATGTACCTTTACCTATAGATTGTTCAATTTTGAACATTTAAGTTTGGCAGTCTAGTTTCCTTCTTCAGTTTCAGAACTGCACCCAATTTAGCTCCAAATGATGGAAGAAGTGAGCTGCTTCTGATAATCCCAAGAGCATGCAGGGGAGAAATAGGACCAGCTTTATCTTTTTAAGAATTTAAGTACATATTGTTTTCTTATAACATGATATATATGCTTAATTTGCATATATTAAACTGAAACCAGTTAAAGTTATAGAAAAAGACCTGTTTCTGTAGTATGGTACTTCTGAGCCTGTCTGATTGCAATAGGCAGAGTAGAGAGGAAGGCAGAGTAAAGGACCATGACCTTCTTTTACAAATACAGAGAATAGATTTGGTCCCCCCTGGAAAGTCTCAAAAAATTGTTAAGATTAGATTTCCAGAGCACAAGAAAAGAAGAGTTATTTTGGCCCAAATACTTCTGACTAGAAGCAGATAAAACAAGGAAGGAAGGAAGGCTGTGAGTGCAGTTTCCTCTGCTCTGCACAGATGCCGAGGATAAAATTCATTTCAGATTCATTTCCCCTCACCTTAGACAGTGACAAACCGGGTATCTTGATCTAGTGATTTTATATGCTCAGTCAGGTTGGGATTAGCTGCTCGTAGAGGCACCCATCTCTGAGCACTGCATAGATGCCACGGTGTTGGGTGAGGTGCCTCACTTTCTACCGCTGATTAAATGGAAAGAGGTATTCCTGCCACCGTGATGGTCTCAATGTCACAAACTCTGCTTTAATGCTATGAGGAGCTGAACTTGTCTCCAGTGAGCAAAGGCGAGAAGTATGATGAAGTATGTAGAGAAAGAAGAAGTATGTAGAGAAACTCACTTCAAACCACCTAGATGGTGACTGCTAGGCTGCAGACAGCACCGAGCTCTCTTCAACAGGGTTTAAGCTGTGAGTTGCACCCAAGATACTCAGCCTAAAGCTTCCACGATATAGTGTTGTGAGCTGCTCCAAGGGCAGTGCAGATACACCCTGAGTCCAGTAAGTCTCTGCAGGATCATTCTTTGCTTTACACAGCATGTCAAAGCTCACGGAAAGCAATTTTTCTTTCAGTGCCTCCTTTTCAACTGAGAAGCATTTGAAGGGAAGCACTTGCCCCTTGAGTGCTCAAGTGTGTACTTTGTATTGCCAAAGAAAGGGCACTCCAATAGCTCTTCTGGGAAAGCACACCATATTTCACATCACCCCATGCACTTTCAAGGGGCTTTGCAGAAATGGCTTGTTCTAGGACATCTATGAAATATAATTAGGAAGAAAAATAAAGAAGCTTTCTTCTCTTTCAGGTTGAGATAATTCACAGTCAGAAGAATAAGACTTTTTTTTTTTTCCTTACCCAAAGTGCTTTCTCTGCTGAGAGGTCATCTTTGAGACAGAAGTGTTTTAATTTCTGAACTTATAGAGCAAGCACTTATGATATTCAGGGAGATAGTGTGGGTTTCATGCTGTTATTTTCTGAGCAATGAATGCATCAGCGGTTTGTATCCACATATCAGCAGG
>NW_010159155.1:10494-20563 GCF_000695765.1 Mesitornis unicolor
TATAGGTCATGGACTGGTATACTCAGTAAGAGCGGTGGCTGCAGCTGGTGCCAAGACGATTACACTACTGTTCAGTGCGGTGATGGTGGTGGTGTGGTATAAAGGCCAAAAGTGGCTGTTGTCTCTTTGGTGGGCTATAGTGCAAGCCACATGTAGAGATAAATGATAGTGGTGAGGCAATGAGGAACTTCAGCATTTTAGGCAAGAAGGCAGAATGGGAAGAGGAGGGAGGGACTCAACTCACAGAATCCCACATACAGCACTAGTTAAGACTCCACAGTGGTCTGAGTGTCCCAGCCTCTGGAATGAGTAAGCTGGGTAGATTTTTGGCACAGCTTGAAGGAAAGAAAATAAAGCAAAATGTGGATACATGTGGCTATAATGGGAATGGGGATTGGCCCCATTCATTGGCAGAAGCAGCTGGGGAAGGCAGTAAGAGGTACCCTGCATGCTCCTGTGGCTCATGAGTCCATGCCTGCTTGAAAATGGCTGCACCGTGCACCCAGACATGAGCAATGAGAAGAGTATGGACTAGCAGACATTAATCAAAATCTCTCCTCTCAGCCTGGAGGATAACTCTGAAGCACCAGACAGCATTTGCCAAGCAGAAGAAAGCAGCATATGCTGGTTCAACCTCTGCTTATTAAGTCAGCAAAACACGAAATTTGGTGTGTGTTTGAACTGTCAGATCTGCTGGTTGGATGATGGGGACATTAGGAGTGATCTCCCCTTACTGGGTATGCACACAGCTCTGCACAGGCTGGGACATTTGCCCAGGGAGCTCCCTGCCCAGCAGACCAAGCTTGCCACCTGCATAATTTCTGACCACTGCTCAGGTACCGTTTGCAACATGAACTCAGGCACCAATTAAAATTGTTTTTATGAGTTTCAGCAGGGAAAGATTTGATACATTGGAGAAAATTGAAGGTGAGTCAAAATATTAATAGAAGAGGTTTCATTGCAGCTTTGTTTTCGTCTCTAATTAATATCTATAGCAGCTCAAGTTATTCAGCTGAATATTTCTGCAGTGCTTGATGCAACTGTTTTATATGAGGAGTCACTTAACATAGTTTAATGTCAACCCAATAAAATATGAGAAGGAATCATTTGTTTGTTTGTTTGTTTGCTTTTGCTTGTTTCCAATTATTAATTACAGAGTTCAGAAAGGCTTTAGAAAAAGGGTTGATTGATAAGTGCAAAGATGAGTAGTTATATGGATAAAATTTACTTTTAAAATTTGTATTATAGCTCTTTTGGATAGTTCTGGATGAAATTACATCTTTCCATGGTGCTTTGTTTAGGTTTTTTCCATCACTGAGCCACAGAGTGAAAAGCATGAATGTTTTGAACTGCCATAAACAAAATGAACTGCAAGAAACAGCATTTAATACTCTCTATTGCTTTTTCTCTGTTATGTGTTTGTAAACACACAGAAATCCTTGGGAGGAAAATTATGAGCACTTTGACTACTGCCTGGCTTTCTTCTGTATCTGTGCAAATCTTAGCACAGTATGTGGGTTTCAGAGGCTGAAGGACTCATTAGGACCATCCTGGCTGACTTTCTGCGCAAGGCTGGCCTCAGTTGAGCAACCATAGGTAGAAATAACAATACCAAGGTGCTATGCAGTGGCAAAGTACCTTTGCTTGTATTATCATTTTTTGTGTTAATAGCTAGTTAGTCTGTCTCCCTTCAACATTCTTCCCTCATATGCAAAGAGAGTTCTCTCTTGAACTTATGTGGAAAAACTAGAATTTTCTTTCTCAAAATTTAGCCTGTATTTATTACTTTTCCTCTGAACTCTCCCTAATTTTTCTATGTTGTCTTTGAAACATGGTGCTTGTAATAGACTGGTGTTTTCCAGTTATAATCCCACGAGTTCTAGGTAGAGCAAAATAATTATTTGGCTTCTCTTATATGCACATAACAATCTTCTTCATTCCTCTTGTCGCTGGCCTGAACTGCAGAATCTCATATCTGTATCGTATCATGTAACATTTCTTCCAGTTCAAATCAAAATGTAATTACTTTTCGTAAGCAGCTTTAACTCTGCAATATTGAAACCTCTGGTACTACTGAAATTGAGAAGCTGTGACCCAAGCGTGTTGTAGCATGCCTCAGACTAACAGCTATTGCCCATCTAAACAACACCATTATCGTTCCCCGCTGCATGCACAACTGTGCACGGCTCGAAGGGAATCCTGGCAAGAAGAGCAAAAGGCAGCAGAGGAAAATGTTCCTCTGGTGATCTGGAGGGTGAGACAGACAGGAGAGCACCTGTAAGAGGTTTATTACAGATATGGAGTGTATAAAAAATATTTTCTGTCATAAAGTATGCTACATATACACTGAAATGAAGAAAATACTATATCTGAGAAGGAAGGGGAGGAGGGTCTCCGTCTGTAACTTTTGAGCTGGTCTCAAAGAGGCTGGATTGCTCCGTTCAAAGGAGAGACATAGGTGGAGTAAGAGGAACCGAGGAGTCACTTCTGCAAGTGCCTGTCTTGGGCTGGATCACCTCCAGGGAGTGACATTTTTTAGTTTCACTTGCAGTGGACATGTAGATAACTAGCTTAACTTTAGACAGAATGACAAGGACCCATCCTATCAGCCTAAAGCATCTCCCTGCAGGAATATCTATGCTCTACTCTACTGAGAGTAATGGAAACACAGGACATCCATATGGTCTAGTAAAAAGAAAATATATCTCATTAAAGCTGGGAATAATATTACAAAAAACACATAGACGAGAATGTGTTTGCATTACCAAGGTTTTTGTTCTTGACATCAGCAAAAATAGGCCCTGGACCCTAAAGTCAGACTAGTCAAATGCAATGTTTAGGCTCTGCTTATACAGGGCTTGATCCTATTCACAATTATATAGATCAGTACTTATGTCATTAAAATTATATCAAGCAAATCAAGGTGTTTGGATCTGGTTTTACCTCCTATTACTAATGTTCTGCCAGGATTATTGATAACACTGGTGCACAGGCAAGGAAACTATCAAAAATATTCATTTCAAGCTTCACTGCAAGCAGAGTAAAATAATCAATATTCACTTACAAAAAAAATAAGAAAACTTGCTTTGGAACCACTCTTCTAGAGAGTTGCAAGTACAATGTAGTATGAATAACTGGAAGAAAATAGTAAGTATACAATTTAAATAGTCTGTATGAAGAAACATTCGCCAGATAAACAAAATTCACACTTAGTTTGCTTCCACTTTTTTTGCTTGCTTATTTGCTTTTTCTTTTAACTTACTTCCCCCCCACCCCCTTCATTAAATGTAATTTTTGTCAATTTTGGTTCTGACTGAAGCAAGCTTCATTTTTCTATTCTTCGATGTTGGGAGATAGTTCCCTGGCTTTGTTGCAGATATCTTTTTAGATGAACAGATACCTGAACTGAATGATTGAGCATTTCTTGCCTCCCAATCCTTTCAGTTTGCACAAAGATTTACTTTTCTTTTTTATTTCTTTTTTCAAGTATTTTCAAAATCGGTTCTCATTTCAATTTCAAGTGGAAGTTCTACCAGCAAAAGAGTAACAGAACTAAACTTGAGTTTGGAATATATCCGACAGACTATTTAGTCTCAAGTGTTCCAGTGTTTTAGTTGAACATTTGTTTTATTTAGTTGCTTAATACTCTTTTCCAAAATTTTTTTAAAACATAGACTTGTATCATCTAAAATAGTGTAATTTGTTGGTGTCTTTTATATAGGCCATACAATGCAGATTGATTTTGTGATTGGATGCTCAGCTGGAGTTATTCCTTACTTACCACAGAAAAGCAGATGTTTCATACCCTCTGGGTAACTGTACACCATACAAAAGCATTGTATTTTATGTTTTTTAAAATAAACTAACAATATTGCTGGTTCCATGGTGTTTGTCATTCTAAACACAGCAAATTATTCACCAATAATAAAAAAATTTGGGAACCCTCTACGAATTTGGAGCATATAATTATAGCAAGCCTCAATAGCTGAGTCTTATTCCTTAATGCTTTCTCTGATCTGCCTCCATGAGATGTAAATATTTGTTTCTCTACAATTCAAACATATTACTCAGTCACTAATGAGAATGTAATACTGACTGTCAGCAGGACAAAAATTAAAAGATGAACTAGAAAGCAAGACAGCTGCAAAGCAATGATTTTTTAGAGCAGAGACATATGGATAGGTTCATTTGGATGATTTTGGTGGGGAACTTATTAGGTAGTGTATAAGTTGGTCCCTGATGGACATGTTTTTATCTGACAATATATACCAGATACTCAAACTACCAACATAAGAGGAGAAAGGTGCCTCTCATTTCTTATGTCAGAAACATTTGTCTTCAAGAAAGAACAACTCATTGCGGACAATTATTGCAGACCACTCAGTATGCAGCAAGTTCACATCCCACAGCCCAGGCTTTGCTCTTGATCTCTCTCCTGAATTACTGTGTTCCTAATGCAGGAGAAATTAACAGCCTAGAGGAAAAAAAACCGATCCTCTCAGGCTGCATACCAGGCAGGGCAGTAGCGATGGGAAGCCCTTTCCCATACAGAAATCGTACCAAACAGAGGGGTGAACAGATTCAGCAGGGAAATGAACAACATGTGGGAAGATGAGATAGGAAAGCAAATTAATGGGGAGGAACAATCTTGTTTCGCGTGTTGGATCACAGCCTCTATGCGCTGTCTCGCACTATCCCATTCAGCCTCCAGGCATTCATCGTGCTATCTGGTACCTGATAGAGGCTATTGATGTTGTGAGCTCTTGGACAGCCCTGGATAAATTTGCAGGGTTGCATCCTGTCTCTCCTCTTTCAGTAACACTGCATGTGCAGGGCTGGGACTTTTCCTTGCACACCCACCAACCATTTCATACTCATGTACCCTCCATGGGAGGAGAGATGACCAGAGACAGTGAGCATGGGCAGGGAAGACAAAATCCTCAGTTAGAAATACATGAAGGTGAATCTTTTGCTCATAGCAAGTTGAAACATAAGAATGATATTGTGTCTGAATATTAGACAGAGAGAGCTTAAACCACTTCTCTGAGGAGAATTCCACTTAAACCTACTTTACAGCAATTAAATATTGATACAGACACTGTTTTTTTATTACCTGACCCAGACATCTCAAAGCATTCACTCAAGTTGGTTCTGTGTTACTTCCTGGGAGTTGAAGGTTGTTTCCCATTGATTCCTGGAGTTGTCCTTAGTGCCTGTAAGGCCACGCTGCCCACAGTCCTGTCCACTATCAGAGCTCCATTTGTTTTACAGTTGTTAGGAACAAACAAATAGCAGGATGACAGTCCTGACTCTAAAAGCTTTTAAGTTCGGGCAAAAGCCTGGCAACTGGCAAGGTGCCACTCCCTGTGCAGGCTCTCTCCTGTTTACAAGAGGGGCTCTGTGCAGAGACAGCAGTTTTCTCCTCCACAACTGCAAAAATCAGAGCCAGCCAGAGGTTGATAGTGAAACAGAAACCAGAGTGGAAGAGAAGGAAAACTGAAGTCAGAACAGGTGGTTGTGTAAATGAGATGAGAAACTATGTCCTGGGCAGATGTTTTATGCCAGCAGAGTAGTTAAGTGGCATGCATTACCCCACACAGCCAGTCAGTAGCAAAGTCAAAACCGTGCACAGTATCTTTTATTCTTTTTCACTAACATCTTCAACACACAGTTTCGCTGAATACCTGCTAGAGCATTGGCTTTGTGGTGAAGAAACTGTGTCCAAAGCAGTACTTTTTATCACTTGTGCTCACGTAATTATCCCCTTACAGCTCACTTGAGTTTGTGGCTGATGGCAGAATTTGGCCCAATGAATACAAATCAGTAAGCATCTGTATTTCAGAATTTGTTTTGCTAGAACCTTGTGACAAGGCTAAACAGATTCTTCAGCCATGGCATTTCTTTCTTCTTTCATTTCTCTTGTTTCCTTCAGCACTGTTGAAATAGTGAAAAATGCCACAGAAGGCAATGAAGAGTCAATATACATTGCTTAGAGAGAATTATTTCCCTATAAATTGATTTCAAAAAAAGGTCTTGGCATCTTGACCAAAACCACATCTCTTAAGTTATTCTCTCCATATTCCTCCAAACACACACTCCTAAGTCCTTTTTTGTTCATGCTAGAAAGAAAGTCGTACTTTGGCACAATTTAAAAGGTTTTAAGAATGATGATGATTTAAAACAAACTATTCCCCTAGCAGACCGTGGACTTGAGCAGAAACAGCTGCAGAGTCCTGCGGGGACTTCACAACATAGAATTGATTTAGCAGGGAAGTGTGGAGATTGAACAGTGATGGATGCCATAGAAAACTCTCTGATATAGAAGATAGATGGTCATTTGAAAAAGATCAAGGTAAAAAGAATTGAAAACCAGAAAAGCCTCCAGCTTTTTGCAAATTATGATCAGTATCAGACACAATAAGGATGCAGACAAAAAGTGCACAGGTAAAGCCATGTTCTGCAGCTTTGTCTCTCTTCAAAAGGGCTTCCCCAGTGTGAAAAAGCTGTTGGAATAATAGATTTTGTTAGACATTAACACAGTGATATGAAAACTCTTCTTACACAACATAGAAAAGTGCACGTGGTGTATTCGTGCACTGAAATATTGATATTGCTAGTGCCAGGCAGAGGGAAAATAAGCAGCCGGATTCCCCGGCTTCTTCTGGGCAAGGGCTGAGCTCCCCGGCCATGCTCCCAGCTCCCTTTCCCACTTGCACTGGGATGGATGCTGAGCACAAGGTGCTGCAGGGATGGTACCCTGGACCAGGGGTTTTCCCAAACTGATGATGGCCAGGATGGAAGAGGCGGGAGCAGAGGAACTCCTGTTCTGGTTGGCGCCAGGCACCCATTAAATACATCTCTCATTGTTTTAATTTTTGTGGGATAATTATTTGTTTGACTGTAGAGACTAAAGATGAAGATTATCCATCAGTCTTACACTTAGCAAGCACTTTAGGCCCTTTCATATTTGGTGAGCAGAAGATGGAGTGATGCAAATACCTCTTCAAACATTCCCTGGCCTCTCAGGAAAACATATCCCAAGACAAAATGACATAAAAGAAAAAGCACTTTTTTGATAAATTCCTATCAACTATTTTGTAAAGAGACTAACAGAAAATATGTACATTTGTGCTTGCAAATTTAAGTTAAATTGAAAGGCCTCATTTTGAGACTTGGTTCCAATTCTTATTTTCACAAATGCTGTTAATACTTTCAACACCTCATTAGCATATCCTGTATGCTCTTTAAATTATGCAAATGCTGCTATCAAAAAATTGCTAAAGGAGATTCCATAGAACCCCAACACACAAAAAAATATCTACCATTTCAATATCTACATCTTAATATCTACCATTTCAGAAAAAGTCAGGGCCTACATAGATCAAAGATATATTATGGGACAGTATGATTATAAGACTGCACAAGTGAAGAATAAAAGCAAATGAAAGAGCAGGACTCTGAGCATCTGCATTTCTGTAGACTAAACACACTTATAAAGGAAAATGCATTGGGAGACACTAATGAGCTGTACCAGAAGAGCTGGGACAGAAGACTAGTGCTAGAATTCTAAAATTATAGCAATAAAAATTAAGAGTTTTTTCCTCAAAGATTCTGCTGCTTTCCATCTGGTTCTTCATAATAGCAAAATTCCCCATTTATTGTAATATTTAAATGAAGAAGCCTCAAACATACTTAAGCAAAAAACTTTGTCCACTAAAAATTCCTACAAGTGCAAATTTTGCAACAGGAAAATTTGAAATATGATACATTTCTGTGAAGCCTTTTTAAGACATTGTGTGAGCAAATGCAGGCTTCTCTCAGAACATGTGAGCAAAAATAGAGCTAATTTTGAAAGGGTTGCAAATGTTTTCCTGCAGGTTTTCTTTGCATTTTTAAACCACAGGAGTGGTTGAAAATAATATTGACTTAAAAGATCTCATGAAAGAAGATGGAATACTTTCTTAAAAAGGAGCCATAAAATAAGCTTTCAGCCTTGGAGCAATGTCTCTTCAGGAGCTTAACTCAATGATCATGCTACTTGGCTCATTTGCTGATTATTTCTTGATCCCACAAGAAAAAAAAAAGTAAGTAGCAGATTAATTTATCTGACCTGTAACTACTAAACAACTGACTGATTTCAATCCCCTCATTTCAATTTACAATACATAAAGACCTGTAAATGCCAATGTATTCCTGTCTATGCTCATATTCCTGAAAAATTCACTAATATTTTTCATTCCCAAGAAGTGCAAAGAGTTCTACAGATTGTGAACAAATATCCCTTTGCAATCTTATAAAATAAGTTTAATGTGAGGAAATACAGCAGCTATTCTCTTCTATTTCAGAATTAAGGAATGGGAATCTTAATTAGACATAGGGATAATATCAGCTAGTTACATTAAACAGAATATAAGCATGCAAAGGGTATAAAATCTTATGCTTTCAGGACATTAGTCAAACAATAATGAATGGGTTAGTACAAAAATACCCCTGGGGAGTAAGCAATTTTTTCACATCCTCCTTCATTTGTTGCCTTTGAAAGTTAACTCGTCTGAACAGGTGTAAATGAGTCCAGTGGGTCTAATGAGACAAATGAAAGAGAGGATGGGAGTTACAGTGAGGATCACTAGTTTGAAAACGAAGCTTCACGAGAAGAAATAGTTGAATACTGCACTAGTCTACCTGAGAGCTACCTCTGCTGCTTTTTCCTCTGCTCCTTACCCCACATTTTGTCACCGATTACCAAGGTGAAGCAATTAGGCATGTCGATTTTCAACTACCCATAACTTATTGCTAGCTTCCCAGCAGGGATGAGTCTATTATGTAAATACGAATATAGCAGCTTTCCCATTTGTACAGACCAGCACATTTTTAGGATCAATTTAGCTCACTGTTACAATGTGCAAAAGAGATATAATGTGTCTTCTTACTAAACCAAATGACATGTATCAGTGAATTTTTCATCTTCATCCCAGTGCATGCTCTTTCCATGGAGGAATCATGATGTGTTACACAAAATTTGGTGTCAGCTATGGCTTGTCTTCACTTCAGTGATGGTTGTTTCTATGCAGAGACCACTCTTGCTGCAAAATCCTAATGACAAGGCACAGACTGTAACCTCAGTAAAATGAAATGAACTCAGACCTACAATCCTCACCTGCATTCAACTTTAGCTACTTATTTAGAGCAAAAACTACTAGTATTCAGTCTCTACTAGTATTTTACAGCAAGATAGCCGTAAATCCTGCAGAAACACCCCTCTCTGCACTGAAGACAAAGACTATGTGCACAAACTGAGCTGCCAATAAATTCAATGCAAGTTGTACATAAGCCAGATTCTCAGCTGGTGTCGATTGGCACAGCTCCACGCATGTTGCTTACAAGCAATATGATGTCTGTCTCTGCTGGTGGTGGGCCATGTGCTAATTTGCAACAGGAGAGGACACAGCACGCTGGATGGCCCTTGCTGGACTGAAGCAGAGCATGGTGAATTAACTGTTTGTATGGTTTAATGGTCACCTCATTTTACCCAGGGGTGTGGATAGCCCTGTAGCCTGCCTGGTGCAGAGACACTGTAAGAAGGACTATAAGCATTTTATGAGCTTTTTATAATTATTTATCAGTTAATACACACAGCAGGCATCCAGGGCTAACAGGCTACTAGGCTCAGCATAAGCACACTCGCTACCGATGGTAGAGGCACTCCATGAGTACCTGCTGTCCAGCCAGCATTCAGTCAGACAGAGAAGCGTCAACCTCCTTGTTGGAAATGACTGAACCTTGACCTTGCTGAGTTGCTCTCATTTTATTTCTTGAAGTTTTATACTGTCACATGTCAGTAGTTTTCTCCTGAGTACTTAATTTATGGCTCAATAATTTTGCTGCTGTGTTTTCACTTTTCTTATTTCTTGCATGGTTTTGGCTTATGTTCCCCTAGAGTTAAACATCAACTTCTTTCAGTAAAGCTGAGCCAAGATCTGAGAGCTCATCTTTGCAAACTCTGGTCTTGGGTCACAGACAGCTAAAACCCTGGGCTGAATGCTCCATCGCCATCTCTAGTCACACTCTT
>NW_010159155.1:20594-29559 GCF_000695765.1 Mesitornis unicolor
AGCCCTTGGGCTACTGAGCAAGCCTGGAGACAGGATTGGATCCAGTTAGAAGCAATTATTTTTTTCTTCTACCTGGATGCCATCTACCTGGCCACACAACTGTTAGCAGCAGCATTAAGGAGGGAAAGGGAACAGCTATCTGAGGAGAAGGTGAAGGGAGAGCAATCCCATAACCTTCATCAGCACAATGAGCTTCCACCTGACTCTACCAATTATGGAACTGCAGCTTGATAACAGCCCACCTCAAAAGCGCAGTAGTAGGTAAACTAGGTAAACATCCATGGGAGATCTATGTCTTCTTTCCCCTAGACAAAGTAGGGAACCTAGCTCAAGTCTCTCAGTCCTGAAAAAGTTCTCCTGACATTGAACTACATATTAGAAGGGAAGAGACACATTTCCTTTTCTTCCTTTATTTTGTGAAAGGGCTTTGAAGAAAGTCCCCCATAGCCATCAGTCTCATTTTTCCAGAAGATGTTTCAAATTAGAATAAGGCTCTTCATGTCAGCTCAAATTATTAGAATTATATATTTTTTTTAATTTAGATAAATGGAAAAAAGTAAAATAGCAGGTGGAAATAAAATTTTCTTTCATTTAGCAGCCAAACCAAGAAAACAAGTATTTGTGGAGTCCTGTGTTGCAGTGCTGCTCTGCTATGAATTTTATAGAAGACATTTCTTACAGTATACACTGTTCTCTATTTTATCAGTGATGTGTCCCAAAGGACAGTCTTAAGGAATTACTTGACCTATAGTGTCCCTGAAACTTTCAGAAAGAATCTCTTGATGATGCTTACTGGAACAGAAGATGTGCAAAAAAACAGATTGAAGACAGATTCTGAGGTTTGGGGTTATTTCAGAGAATGAGTTTAAGACCTCCTTTCCATAAGAAATATAGGGACAGCCTGATTTTCCATATCAGTATTTTCTCCTGGGGGTAATAGAAGGAAAAAAGAGCTTTCAGATTCTTCCTTCATCTGTACTGATGCTTCTGAAAAAAAGATTATATATAAACTCCATCTCTGTTTAACATAAATAGTTTTTAAAACTTTTGCTCTGACTTAATTCTCATGAAACTTTGCACCACAACAAAAGATTAGAATTTCCAAACCAAATCCTGAGAACAGCTGGAGAGAAGATTGAACTGATCGAAGGATTTATTTATTTGTATCTGTTGTCACTGAAATGTTCATGTTGGTTAGACTGTAGTTAAAAATTCCTTTTGGCTGATACAGAAATGGGACTTCTTAAAAAATTATCTACATTTTAGGACCCAAACATGCACTTTAAAAGAACCAGGTCTAGGACCTATAGTGCAGCAGGTGTGGACACATAATCTAAGAAGGCTGAGTTATGACAGGTGAATAAAATTACCGCAATGCTGCTGAGCTCCCACAGCTGACCAGTTGTGCCTCCTGGCTTATTCCAATAATGAAACAGAATATATTTTGTGAACTAAAATGTGTTTCCCCAATGGTGGGGAAAAGCATGAAGAGTCAGTTATTACCACCCAGCTGCTTGGCAATGTTTTCTTGTGCCACAGCAGTTCAATCATTGTTGAATTGTACATTGTACTGTATGCCAAAAAGGTACATGTCATCAGTGCTAGGAGCTCGGACGCTGAGTGGTAACTTTCCAAATTTCCATGGCTTGATTGCATTTCATCGTGTGTAACTTTAGAATCATTCTAAGGAATAACGTAGTCATTTGTGCCCACATTGCCTGAAGAACTCATATGGGCTTTTCAAATGCATTCTGGAATATTAGAAACTTAAATTCTACTGGAAACAGTGAAGTATTTACATACGATATAATACTTGTCCTAATGTATACCTGCCAAATTGCTTCATCTTGTAACTTGTCACATCAACATGTTTCAAGATGCATGACAAGATGTTTTACAACCTTAAGGTATTTCTGTTTGTGAATTATTTTACACTGTAACTTTTCAATGGCTGTTTGCTCAGTCTGATTATTTTTGTGCCCAGCAACTTGCAAAGTTTTCTATTTTTTGCACTCTTTTAGGGAAAAAAACTTTCAGTGCAAGATTGCATTAAGCATAACATTATAGAAATTATTTCTACTATATACTATTATATATTTCTTTTCCTCCTATCATTTTTGTGACAAAAATCTTTCAGTAAAATGGAGCACAAACAGAAGTGTGAAGTAGCCATTTCCACTGGAGACCCAGTGTTTTATTTCTCTGTCTTTATTGTAAAATGATTTGTTAACTCCTTGACACATTCTATATAATTATAAAGAGCTTTTTGGTATTCATTTTGGCCTTTTCATTAAGCTGGATTTCACCTGACTAAATGTGTTTAGCATAGACTTCAAGATATGAGGTAGATTCCTAGTTTCACCTTATAGTTTTTGAAGAGAAATAGACATTGAAATGGGTTGTTTCATCCTAAACTGAACATCAAAAATGGGACACCTAAATGAGACATCAAATCTGTGCCCCTAAATGCCTAATTCTTGCTATGGACTAAAGGGAGCTGATGGTGACTAGCTCAGACACAGACTTATTCAGAGCCGGCATCCAAAACTGATATGAAGTGATCCAGTGCTTTTACAGGTTTTTCCCAGGATTTTGTTGAAGAAATCAAGTGGAAACTGTACACAATTTGTCATTGCTGCCAGATCTCTACCATTCCAAGTTTCATCCCACCTGTGTTTAGCAAGTAAACATTGCTGATCGGCACAATGATAAATGGTTAAACATATGTACAGTGCCTCTGTCCCAACCTCCACAGCTATAAAAATATCCTGCCTGTGAGTATCAGTTATAAATATCCAGTTGAAATGAATTACCACTAGAATGTTAAATAAAGGTTATCTAATACTTTATTTTGGGGGTGGGGGAGGGATTTCTAACCTCAATCACATAATAATATTGAACAAACTGCATTTCAATCTTGTTGGCCAATAAAACATTGATTACACAGCTGATGCCACAGTACAAAAATTATCTCTCTCTCTAAAAAAGCTTGTGAATATTTCACGCAACAAAGAAAGTGCACTGTGCATAGAAATATTATGCAATGTGTTACACAAAGCCGACATAGCATGGAGTGTATTATTTCCTAATATTCGTTTTTATGGTGCTTCTAAGAGTCCTGTAAGTCATCTGTTTAGCCTGAAGAAATACCTCCCGAGTGTTACAAAGCCAGGAAAAATCTGCAGTTCAGAAATCATAGGCTTCTCACTAAAACTGCTGAACATTTTAGAGGCCAGCTAAATTTCAGTCCTGATGGAGCTTGTGGCAAGTTCCACAGATCCAAATTCTGGCTTCTTCTGCACAATATGTTCTTGCAAGTCTGCTCTATTAACTGTTTGTGAAGCACCTTTCCCAGTGCTTTGGACGCACTCATGTGTTGCTACTTCAGAAATTCCTCTCTGAGAGGAAAACAGTAACTCTGAGTGATCTTAACAGTTTCCTTATTTGGTTCACATTTGGAAGGACTGACAGGTTTTTTTCCTTTTCTGACAGAAGAAGAGTTTTAGAAAACTGAATAGACATACCGGAGTCCATGAAAATTGTGCTTCTAAGTGGTCCTCTGACAATCCTCTCTATTCCTTAGCTGGCCATGCCCAAGGAAATATAGTTTGCTTATTTTCCCCAGGGAGCTGCATTTCAAAAGACATACAAACATATTTTTATCTGAAGGTTCTAGCTGTTTTTGCAAAGAAATTTAATGAACTTTCTTTTTGGCTAAGGCCTTCAAAACACATCCCTCCTTCCTTCCCTTCATTGACATTCAAATGCTCCTTAATCAGCTACAAATAAAAGAGTGCAGAGCTAAACAGAATGAAAGGACCAGAAGAGGAAGTGTGGGATCAAGTTCTCTAGTTCTTTTCATGCTTTACTCCAGAAATCATCGGCAAAAGATTTTCTGATTGTTTCCAATCTCATTTATTAGCCAGCTAAAGATGTTCCTTAAAGAAGCCAGTAATGTCCAGTGACTCTGAGCACAAAAGGGCATTCAGGGATTTTGTTTCTCAGTCCAAGGGAAGTGTTCAGAATCCTTTCTGATAAGATCATTCTGTAGCTTTAATTTCTCACTAGAAGGATTTTCAATAAGTCCAAAGTCAGATTTCCATTCAGTCACATTTGTGAATACAAGCTATTGTCCTGTTAAAGGGTTTGTTAATTTAAGAGAACATGTGGTATAGATGCGTGTGTTCTCTTGATCCACTTTAGATAAGTGTGCATGCCCTCTTCGGAGTATTGCAGGATGTGTCTTACAGTGCTCTTTCTCAGATGGGGCAGCAAATACCTTGTCTGGCCGTTGGATGAACAGGTGCAAACCTTTCTTCTTCATCCTGGGCATGCTTCTGACTTAATAATGAACTGCAAAAAAATCATTATCATTAAAGAAAGGGGCAAAGGAACGAAGAAGTTTAATCTGAGGAATTGAAATCTGAGGTAGCAGTAGGTCTCAACTCACATGTACAATGACAGCACTAAGCGCTACCTACAGCTCTTAAACAACCTTTGCATCACATTGTTGCTCTATGGACTGAAATGAGCTACACAGGAAATGGTTTTCCCACTCTAGCCCTGGGGCTGTACAGCAGGAGAGAAGGAGTGGGAAAGAAGTGGGATCTTGATTTGCATCTCTCTCACCTTGTACAAGATGAGTAGATGTTTCTGTCACGAGGTTCAACTTCAGCTGTCAGAGAGAATAGAAAACATGGACTTTCCAAATAAATGCACTTAAACAACAGCTTTAATAGTGTTGTAATGTTTCTTCAATTTAACCTTAAAGGAAAAAAAGAAAGAAAAGAAAGGAACAGACTTTTAAAGCCACTCTCTTGCAGCTCCATCGCACCCTTGTTCAGTCATATTTGAGGTGAGAAACTGCCCTTTCAACACCGCTGTGGGAGCTCAGCTGAGCTGGAGCTGAGAGCTCTCCCTGCTAAGGCTCTGTGTTCACTGCCAGCCACAAGTGGCCACAAGGCACTCAGCAAAGTGCGAGACTCCAAAGCAGCAGGGACTCACACCACACACCAGCAGCTCATATTTGTGTTTAAAAAGGAGGAGGACCTGAGTGAGATGCCCGACAGTTGCTCTGATAGGATGGGCAATATCACTAATAACACTAATTCAACATAAATCTTTGTGCTTTTTGCTGTGTACAGCTTCTGTGCTCAACTGCAGCCTGTTCACCATTTTTATAATTTATTTCTGAACAAGTGCTTCCTATTGTGTATTGCATGGAGTGAAGCAAAGTCCTTCACAGAGATGACAGAGGTTTATACCAATGGGTAGCTGAGCATAAAGTACCCAGATGGACTTCAGTTTCTAAAAATTATATTCCTGGCAAGCTAAGGTTCTTAATGGAGTAAAAAAACACAGGATTACTCCAATGCATTAGCTTAAACCTGACACTCCTAAAATCTCCAAGCAAAATTTTGAAACATAACACTGTACCTATGGTAATAAATCCAAGTCTGCCTAGGAACATTGCTGTACCCTTGATCAAGGTCATCTTTGCTAATAAACAATTAGACTGTTCCCTAGCATGCATATGGGCTTTTCACACCATCTCTTTTACTGAAATGTCAGGTATGTCCTGGATGCTACACTTCCCAGGGACCATTCCCAGTAGATAGTTGGCATTTAGTCACCCTCCCTTGGTGACCAGAGTGGCTAACTCATGTAGATGTGAACTAGTCTAGAGCAATTGACTTCCACACCCAGCAGCTTTCCCCAGCATGTTTAACTTGGTGGGATAGCTATAGACTGACTATCTAAATTAAGGTCCTAAATTAGTAACTAGGAAGCCAAATAAAAGTGGCTTCATTCTGCAAGTTGAGTACCCCTAACTCCTGCTAAGGTCAAAGGCAGTTACAGGTTTCTAATGCTCCTGAAAATTAATCTTCTTTTATTTGTGTAGAGTTTTAGAAGTCCGATGTTAGATTTGGAAATTTTGACCAAGCTCTGTGTGACAGTCTTTAATATTGGATGGATTATTCCCATAATCCTTATGGAAAATGAAAACATCCTTTTGCAAACAAAACACCAGGCTGATGTGTTTGCACTCACTGAAGTTGAATGTGGCTCAAAATTTGGTCTTGTGTGGCATAGGAAGTGTATTATTTGAACCTTAGCCGTAAAAGGTAGTACCTATAAAGTCTCAGGCAGAGAGATAATAAATTCTGAAACAAAATAGAGCAAAGTCTTTGCAATCCATGAATTGTGTGTGTTTCTTGAAATAAGAAGCAGGTTGTGGCTATTCTTTGTCACATCAGGTGGCACCTAAAACATGAAAAGGATTTTTGGATTGTAGTCCATGGCTGTTATTAATTTCTTTGAAAATCCTCTGTTTATGCCTCATTTCCAAGTTGAATGTGGTTTCTACAGGAAATGCACATGGAATTGCAGAATGGCCATTTGCTACTGATATTCTTTAGTCTTAAAAATAGCCCGTGATCAATCAAAATGAAGCCTATGCACATTTTTAAATCGGTATCACATTTCTTTCTAATTTTTTAGTGCAAACTATATAGTGATTCATTAACATGGCTGGGTTACAGTGTGCTTGTCACATAAAAGTACAGCATGGCTTACAGAATTGTCAGTATTTTCTAAATTTCAATTTAATTTAAGTTTAGACTTCTTATTTAAAAAGATGTTATGTTTGTTACCCAGATATTAAATCCCATTTTCTCCATAAACATATCTTTTTGAATTATCCTTATTAATCATTGTTGTCACAGCAAAGTGACTAGATGCAAAACAATGAGTAAGCAGCGATTAAAACAACTGAGAGAAATGAAACCATTGCATGGACACACTGCTTGTAATCTGTAATGAAGACTGATGCTTATACCGGAAACAAAATTATCCTGGTGGTCTTCATCTCTCATTCAATTGATATCCCATCTGCATCTTCAAAAGCAAGCTTCATTCTGTCTCTCTTTTCACAGGAGCCATTTTTATGCGCAAGGCTGTCAGCTGGTGAGGTGTCATTCTGTTGGCTTTTATAAAGCTACACTGCTTTAGGTTGGCTTAAGATTCTAATATACATAACCAGGTGTGTCAAAAGGCAGGGTAAGGTTATGTCTAACACCTGTCTGAATACAGCAGGAGAATCACCTCTGTTGACCAGCTGGTCATGTTGTATTTGATGCACTCCAGGATGTCGTTTGTCCTCTTGGCTGCCAGTGTACCCTGCTGCCAACCAGCACCCTCAGGTCCCGTCCTGCAGGGCTGCTCTCCAGCTACTCTTCTCCCAGTTCATACTTGTGCCTGGCAGAAGGTGCTTGTTTTGGCACTTTGTGTCCCTCCCTCTCAGTACTGCTGTTCTTCAGCCCTGTCAGTGAAAGGAGGTATCACAGGGTTCATGTTTTATAAATATTCAATTCAACACTGGTTTGCTCAAGTCTAATACTGATATAACTCTATTGAATTCCCTCCCTAATTTTAGGACTGCCTGAAACAGCAGACACGGCTGTTATGTCATGTTTTACCACTTGTAAAACAGGGATAGTGTTACCGTCCTTTGTTCTGCACCGCAGAGCCTCCATAGGAAAAGTGTTACATAAATGCTCTACATTTATTATTTCAAATAGTAAATCAAGGGCAGGACAAGCACAGCAAGCTGGAACAGGTCTTAAATCTGCAGACATAAGCAGAGTTGTGTGCGTGAAATGTTTCAAAAATAATATAAAAATGTGAGAGTTAATTCTCTGTAGTGAAGGTACAAGAGTAATTGCAGAAGTGTAGGGGTGAGATGGGAATCATGGGAATTATCACTCGCACAAAATTAACTGCAACAGTGTTTTGCAAGCACACAGGACATGAATATGAAAGATCAGTCAAAAGCACTGGAAAAGTGATCCAGCAGAGCTATAGGAAAAAACAGTCTTGGTGGCTACTGATAGAAATTGAGGCCTTTATGGTTTTGCTTCATATGGACTAAATGAACATTACTGACAGGACTCTGCTTATACTGGCATAATTCATTTCCCCACAAAAAATTCCTGCACCAGCTAAACCCATAGGAAAATTTCTATTAAATAAAGAATTAGGTCATTGCGTATAGCTTCAGACTGTCATCACACCAATGATATATAGGAATATAGCAGTGCAAGACTTCCTGGAAGCCAGGTAGTTTGATATTCTTAATTTGTCTGAAGATCTACAACTCCATTTCCAGATGCGGGTCAGGTAAATGTGCCTTACTTCAGTTTATGTAAGTAGGATAGAGTATATTTCTATAGAAAATATACTGAGGTACATATAGAAAATATGAGGTGGTCCATCTTACTGGCTTTAAATATGCCTTGAGAGAAAAGGTTCTTGGTCACAGCAGAACCAGTACAGATATACTCTGGATTTGAGGAGCACATACAAAAGACATTCTGCTCCTGGATGCTGTTCAGCACAGCTCTATTAAGGGCTCTGTGATCACAAGTTAAAAACATGTCTTAATCAAAAACATCTCTTCAGCAACAGAGAAGGTTTGCAGGTGTGGTTGCTTTACTTTATCCAAGCTTTATGGGATTTCCATGTGGTTTAAGAAGACAGGCCTGAAACACTTACATAACTTATGTGAAAATGAGATAAAACAAGTTACCTGTTAGACTAGTTAAGGACAGATTATGTCCCACTTCCTTAAAGGGGCAGTTGTGATTGTAACCTAACAAACATCTTCCTCTGTGCTTTCCTAATGGCAAAAGAGGAGTCTGCATGCTGCGGCCACATGCATTGACATGTAGCACCACAAAAAAACAATGTTCCCTTTGGGCTTCTCCCTGGTGCAGAAATTCCACCAGTGGTCAGCACTGTTGCAGGTGCTTCTGGAAGTTGCTGAGGCTCCTAAATGCCCACTAAAGTAAAACAGAACCCAGGATGTGCTCAGCTGTTGAAAGAAATATTGGGCATTTTGTAGAAATTACTCTCAGAGTCCGTAATGTGAGAACATGATGCCTGGGACTGGTGTTTGAAGGGAAAG
>NW_010159155.1:29590-36409 GCF_000695765.1 Mesitornis unicolor
AAGATTATTTCCCTCTTTCCATACAATATCTGCAAGACAAGAATCTTACACAAGACTTATGTTGTTCTTCATGCAGACTTCAGCTAAAGCTCAGACAGGGAAGGAAAATACCTTGACTTCTTGCCATCAGAGTCCAAGATATGCTCAGCACATTAATACAGGCTGTATTTTTCTTGTGAATATACTCGAAGTCATCAGGACATATACTACTTCTCAAAAGCCCAAAGCTATTTGCAGCTACCAATGGTATTTTCTGTAACTGAGCTCCTAAACCTCAGACCTCTGAAAACCAGGAAATAACAGCGATAAGCCATACATACACATTATTTACCTAAACATCTTAGTTCTGCTGACCCTGAGTGAAGTGATAGAAAGGAGATAGCAGCTGCCAGTAGTTTAGCTGTACCTAGTTTATTAGCTCTAAGTGTCCTGAAGGGCTGTAGATAATACAGAGAAATCCAGAGAGCTATGGTTGTGATGTGAGGTGCTTCAGGCATCCTCTGCATGTGGGGAGAAAGGGAGAGCCACAAATGCACCTCAGCAGAGGCTGTGGTGCCTCATTTCAGTGGTTTGCTGAATAGATCGTGCAAGCAGCTTAGTGTAATTTCTCTTTTTGTCTTGGGGATTATCATCCGTTAAACTTGAGATGAGCAAAATCTGTGGGTTTTATCCTGGGAAAAGGAAAGAGGGGTGTTAGATGGTGTTGTGTATGAAGGGTGAGGGGCTTACAGAAGGAAATGGAAGAACCATAAATATTAGTAGATGTGTTGCTTTTTCAGAGAAGCATGGAAAGTATTTTACTGCAAGCTTTCCCCACTCAGTTAATTTCAAAGTCAGGGAGCACGTGTGTGTGGTAAAGACACAGAAAGATGGCAGAATTATGGATGTGCCCATCAACTGCATCTGGTTTTAGAGATTCGAGGTGAGTGAACTCAACACTGCAGAACACAGAGCAGCCTCGTGTCTAATTAACAAGTTCTTCCACTCTGTTTGCAAGGGGGTGGTTTGCTTGCGTTGGTAGTTTGTTTTTTGCCTTGTCTGCCTGCTTTTGCTGGAAGGGTAGCAGGGTATTGGCATCTGTTTAAGGAAGAAAAACTGTTTCTCAGACAAGATAATGTTTTGCACAGAGCTACTACTGTGTTTGGATAAAAATGTAGGATGCAACTTTATTCTGAAATGTTCCTTAGTCCGTTGTATTCATTGTAAGGACAACGTGGAGGGTATAAGTATGCTTGGAAATATTTACAAAGGGTTCATTAGATCCCTGAAAAAAAAATAACAACTGTAGTCTATGTCCTTACATGTTAGCACTTCTATTCCAAGGCTGGAACAATGAATGGTAATTACAGGTGTGAAAATCATCTCTCTAAATATGGTCCCCTCAGTGGAATAAGAATATCCACAGGTATAAATATAGATCAGGGGAGGAAAGCTCAAAAAGTTGTGAACTGCTTTCTTGCTATCACTATTACACAGCAGTGCTAGCACATGAGAGTCTGTGGTGTGCATCCTGGGTACCTGTTCTCAGCTCCTCTATCCAAGCACCGTCTTTAAAGTGTATTTCAGGCACCTCTTTTCCCCTCTATTCTCTTTGCAGAGAGACAAGACAAAAATCTACAAAATAATGAAAATCCTCAGATTCATAAGTATTTGCAAAACACAGAGAAAGGTAATGCAAAAACCTCTGTTAGGTTGACAGCTGCTGGCAATTCACACACTTCCAAAACCAGAGCACCCTGGAGCATGCAGGAAGCCAACCTCATCTATCCCTTGTGTAGGTAATTGTTAGATCCCACAAGAAAGCAAAGAACAATGTCGCCACATCCCACCTACCCTCTCTCATTCTTACTTTGGGCATGGCCCCTCAGCTTAGGACCAATAAACTCTTTCTTCTCTACTTCCAGATACTTCCTCCATTATTTCTTGCTTCCCTCTCTGCAAACATTTCTATGTGTAGTTCATTTTCTTTTGCAAGTACCTCCTTAATTTCCTGTTGAGTTCAGATGAGTTAATTCCCTATCCTCACTATCCCCTTCAAGAATATCCAAGATTGACAGATACACAGATCATAACAATATGAATAGCTTATAGCAATAGAATGTTTTCATTTTCCTTTTCGTTTAAGATGATAGAACCACATAAAGAAAAGAAAAAATAGGTCCACTTTGTTTTCAGAAAAGATTAAGCTCATTTTCAGATATTGCACATAGAAGAGCAATTAGCTGATTTACATGGTAAAGTGAATCTTCAGTTCTTAAAAATATAGCCCAATGTTATCAGTAAGCTAATCTGTAAAAACACTATGACTACCAACTCAGTTCTTCATTTAAAACTTAGATTTAAAGTGTGATTTAAAGACCATTAAGGTCAGCAGAAGACTTTCCACTGACTTCTAAAGAAGTTTGCATCAGACCATTGCAGATGTAATATTTCTGGCTCTGTGGAAGAAATAGAAGCCAGACATGAAAATTAAATCTATTAACTGTGGATTGCGGACAGAAGAAAAACACATGCAGAATATTAAGATGAAACACCCCTTTTCCTCTAATGCATAGAGGAACACAAACAAGAAGAGAATACTCTAACTTTCTAATAAATTACCTCTTCAAGCACTGGTGTATGCTCAAGTACAGACATTAAGTTATTGTCAGACAGATGACTCCATCCCGTCATTTGGCACCCTGTCGCCACAGCTGTCTTCTGCTTAATTCTAGTCACACTTTAATTCTTTGATAGCACTCTTCTTGTAGAGTCACCTTGTCTCACATAACCTGATCCATTTTTTACTTTACAGCTAGCCTGATCTACTTTCCATGTGATTACAGAAGAATTCCACCAGAAATATGTGCTGGGTGGCAGTGGATAAACCATGGAGTATTTGCAAGGCAGTCTTCATCAGGGTAAAACAACAGGGCAAAAATAACTGCTGGAGGATTAAATGTAATGGCCACCCAGCTACAGTTTTTCAACATATTATCAGTTCAGCTTGCTGATAAAAGTGACAATATTATGAAGAATGAAAGCTAGTACCTCTGTATCTGTTTTTTATTCAAATTGAAAGCACACAGATGAAAAATTCCATACTCCAGCCATCAGTTTTTTCTCCATTCTGAGAAAGATACCACAGTTCTCCTGGAGGTAATGAGTTTCTCAAAAAAGCTGCAGTTTGTCAACTGGTACAGTAGCCATTTCTTTCTTGACCGTAGGTGCTGGGAAGCTTTCACAGCTGTTGCATGGTCTGCTAGACAACACAATGTTAGCAAATGTTCTTTCACATGAATTGCTAAAATAAGCGAAGTAAGAGCTTTAGCCAATTTGCCCTTTTAAAGAGGAAAAAATAATCTTTTATATGTATAAGGAGGGAGAAGAAAAATGTGCATGCTGGCCCAGAACAAACTTTTTTTTCCTCCTCTGCACTATACTTCTCTTTGAAAAGTTCTTCTGAGAAAAGTTGAAAGTTTGAAATAATCCCATGACTCCTGAAGCTGTGACTTTAATGAAAACAAACAACCCTCCCCCAAGATTTTGATGAAAAGATCAGAATGGAAAGAAATACTATTCATTACAATTATGCTGAAAAGTTAGGGGAGACAGATGACAGCTACATAATTAAAAAGTACTGCACATAGGTATTTAATTAACAGCCATTGAATATCTCTCTCCATTCTCTACTAGAAAAAAATAAATCCTGTTCAACTTACAGAAGATTAAAATAAGACATACAAACCTACAAATACGAAAAAGAAAGCAATAAATTGTTTTTCATGTTTTCTGGAAATGGACACAAAAATTATAGGATTAAATCAATACAAGACAGAATTATTTTAAACTCACAGAATTTCCCAACTATTACTCATGCAAACAGCTTTCCTAGAGAGACTGCTGAATTTCCTGACTGATGAGGGAGAAGAGGAATGTTAGTATTGGTAAAAAGGGATAACAGCTGAAGCAAAGGGATGGGCTACATGACTGATGTCTCTCCAAATTCTGCTGTTCCATGATTCCCCAAGAATAATTTTTCATCAGCTATGGGTTGCTCTGGGTTCAAGTCTTTTTGAATGTTCACTACCTGCTTAAGACTTAATAAGATATGAGGTATTACCATGAAATAGGAGATATTTATCACACATAAGTTTCTCTGAACATCTTCACGTCCACCAGTGACACCTCATTACTCCACTGTCATCTTTAATGAGAAAGGGCTCATGGTGATGGGCCTGGTCCTGAATGAATGACCAGACAAAGCAACTATGGACATAGTAAACTCTGCATTCACCTGAAGGCTTTAAAACAGGAAGGACCATCAAGCTTAAACAGATTATGGAAATAAACAAACACAGTATTTTCCTGTCTATGATAGAGGTCAGACTAAATTAATATTCTTGTGGTTTTCAGCGAATTGTGATCACATCAGCACTTGATGGCTGGGAGATGAGCAGAAGTGGAAACTCCTGAAGGGTAGGAAGCCATATCTGCCTGTTACAGAGCTGGACTACAGCCCTAACTGGCCATTTCCCTGTTAATTTCCCTTGTGTTGACCAATGAAAAAGTAAGCTTGAGCAATAAAACCATGAGGAGAAAAACTTGCTGACTAATGAACTGGATTTTTTGTCATTCCTGACCTTGCTGAGCCATTCCATCAGTTTAGAGGATCGTTAATCAATAAATGTCTTTCATTTTATCTTTGCCTGGAAAATGAAAAGGTTCACACTTTGTATTAATGTCACACATATGTAGTCTATAAACACTTATTCAATAAATATAAACTTTACTAAATGGTTTTCCAGTTGCTGTAAAATCTTCTTGGTCAACAGGGTGCCTATAACAATGGCTTCTCCTCTCACTATCACTTCTGCTTTTGTATTCTACTCTGTTACTTTTACACAGTGTTTACTATTAACAGTAAATTTGACATTTTAAAATATTCCTTTATATATTATGGAACTGAGAAGATTGAAAATATTTAAGACTTCTTCTGATACCAGGAAACAATGACCTTATTTTTTTCTCACGCCTTTTGCTTAAGAGAAACAATAGAAACCACTGTATATTGTATATTGGTTTCTAGCAAATAAATATTAGTCTCTTGGCTTTATTTCTGAAACTTCTGTGTTACAGCCCACTTAATTAGATGCATAAATCCTGTAAATGATGTCAGTGTTCATAATTAAATGAGACAATTGCAAAATCAGCTGCAGCACAAAATGTAGATAAATGTGGGAAGGCTCAATAAGGGATTGCTTTATTATAAATCTGCATGACTAACACTACCATAGTGATGTAGCAGAGAACCTATAACATCTGCTTCATACATATGAAAATTCAATTAAATTATCAGCCATGAATTACTGTAGCACAAATATCAACAATGAAAACTTTGACCTAATTATTTTAAGATTTTTCTAAGAAGAAGAAGGTCACATTTCAGTGTGATGAAGTTGGTAGATTCATTCTGTGATGCTTAAACAGCTTAATCCAGTAAAGTCTTTAAAAAATACAACATTCACCAATGGCAAGAAAACAAGAAGGGTGGGAGGAGGTGGATTTAAAAGTTAATACTGCTGAAAATCAAATCAAATAACATGAAAATAAAAGGCAGTAGCTTAACTTTAAATTGTAGCAATCAAAGCTCTATTAATTAGGTTATTTTATACTAACTCAGGGTCCATATCTGAGTCCAAGGTGCATTTTATTGTTTCTTTAGAAGAAATATCTATTTTCATGAAATAAGATGGATAGTTCTGTCACTCCAATAGTTTGGTGGAAAGAAGAGGAATTTAGAAAAAACAATGGTCAGGGAAGAAGGATTTCAAATGTTTTCATCCTCAATGCATTCAAAGCATACAGGACTGACAGCAACACTGACTTTGCTTGCAGTATGTATAAATACACATTTATAATTACACATACATGAGTACACACACAGATATGTAGATATGCATGTATATATATACAAAACAATATATCCCTGACCTTTTGCTCTCTCTCTGAAACAGGCCAACTTTTGACATCTAGCCAGCCTGCCATCCTTAGGGAATATACACCAGACAGATATTAACCTTTCAGATCAGAAGTTATTTTTAATATTTATCCCCAAATAAATCTTGATGACAGATGGACTGTTCTTTCCATGAATAATAATTAGGAGTTAGGTCCTCCAACTGGATCTGGCAGCCTACTTGCAAAAGCAAACCCCAGAGTCTTTGGGCAGATGCTGAAGTCTGACACCATTAAGTCTCAGCTGAAGGACTGGCTTCTTCATGGGTAACATCTTACAATGCTCCGTGATTCAGTATTTCAGAAATATACTGCTCCTGATGTCATATTTACTGCTGTGAGAAACACACAGAACTGAGGCCAGGGACACAACTAGCTAATTGCCCCATGTCCACATTCTCCACCTGGGCATTGCCAAATAATGGCATCTTCTGCTGTTCCTTATAGGCTGTCAAATACATTGTCAGTGCTTCACAAAGGATAATACTAACAGGACGTATTTAAAGCATTGACTTGATGTTAACAAATAGCAAACAGCTATATGAGAGGGTTGCTTAAAGGATTTATCCTTGAAGGTCCTCAAGTAAGATGTCTAAGCAGAGACCTTCCTTTTGCACTATAGGAACAGCTCAGCATGTTCTTTGCCCTCACATGGACACGCAGAAGAGTATAAAAACTGCTCTTCTCCTCCTCTTCCAAATACCATATTAAAGGCTTAGTGGTAAGGGTAATCCACAGGCCTAATGGACAGGCACTACACATCCTTGGACTTGGAAATTGTTGCAGAGCCTTAAGAAGGCATGGCTGTACCATCGCTGCTGA
>NW_010159155.1:36440-46307 GCF_000695765.1 Mesitornis unicolor
TGGTTTGGAGAAGACACCTCACTGCCCTGGCTTTTCTCCAGGTTTTCCAGGAAGATTAGCTCATTGGAACTCACAAGCACCACAGGATTTCTATTCATCCAAACTTGTACATCCAGACCTCTAAGGAGAAAGCCCTGGGTGCAACCCTGAGATAACCTTTAGCTCTGAAGGTGATGAAGCTTGGAGAAAGGTGTTCTGAATCTCTGGAACAAATCTGCCAGAAGAAACTCACAGGCTGCTCCAAAGATTGCATTCTGCAAGGAGAGTTGAGGAGAAAAGGACTCAGTATGTGTGGGAAGGTGCTGACAGCCATTCATGGCTCAAAGCTAGCTGGACACAAGCCAGCTCTGGTTCAGGTCCTGTCTCATCGGCTATGGTTGCATGACTTCAATATCAGGCCTGGCTGGAGTTCAGATGGCTCAAAGCACAGGTGGGGAAGACACAGACACAACTGTCTGCACCTCTCCAGACAGACGTGCCCTCAGGTCTGATCAATCTTGCATCAAACTGGAGTCCAATGCTTGCTCCTACAAATGCTTCCCCTATTGCACCCTGCAGCAAGGCTGGTAGCTCACACTTTTCACAGCCTGTTTAGAGTTTATTACACTAGATGCATAAGGTACTAGAAATTGAGAGAAACCATGGTGCTGCAAAGCAGCAGGGTCCATACTCTTCTTACCTTAAAAAGAACACATTTTCCTTCTGAAACTTGATTCTGGGCCTCTTCATTGCCACGTGGTCCACTGCAGCCCCTTCTGTCTCAGATGAGCACTTGGTACAGGTGCTGTGATGCTCAGTCACTGAGAATACACCTGTGCTGCCTAGACATTCTTTTACCATATAAAACCACATTATTTAACAAAAAATCAAAACAAAACACAAAAAACAACAACAAAAAAAGGGCCAAAAGCAACAAGCCAGTAATCATGCAATTCTGCCCTGAGTCTGAAACAGCAGAGAATGAGCTGCTTCTGACAGATGTCACATAAAGCACCACCTGCAGATGGTGATGCTCTGCAGTGTTCAGGACATGTGCAAAATGCACCTACATAAACTAAACTGGGTTTTGCCTTACCCACACACATAGACACAAGTACTTGCTGGGCTACTTATATGCAGGCACATGTCCTAATGGACAGCTCTTCATGGCACAGTGCCAGCATACTAGCAAAGTTTGATTTAAATATCTAATTTGCAGATTAAAAAAAGGCCAAACCTCTATCATAGATTTGCTTCCAATCAGAAGGCAGATGGAATGCTATTAGCTGCAGAAAGCCTAAATTATTACATGAAATACGTGTCCCATCCTTGTAGATGGCTAATATGGTGTCTTTGCTTCCATTATTAACTGAGATCTATACAGAGCAAATGGAGTCACTACAGTGAGTAAAGTTTATAGTGATAATCTGAATAAAAAATAGTCAATTACTGTGTGATGAGCTGTTGATGACAATTGCTCCCTACGCTCCAGTCTGTTGCCGTCTAAGCTGTACTGAGGGCATTAAAAGTTAGGTGTGAAAAACACACACCTTCTGCATTTCACAAGAGCTTTCTATGGCCTGTACACATTCCTTTCTTTAGCTGCACTGGTACTGTATCCATGTATATTAGCAGCTGATTTCAGTTGTAATAGCAGATTTAATATGTCAGGTTTTACAAAATTCTTCTCTGTCATGTGACTGAACCTGGAATCACTATTGATTTTTAACAGCCTTGCTTGTTTGCCTCTTATTGTACCTGAAATTATGAATGATGCTAATTGTTAACACATGTAGCAATAAGCTCCTGTCACCCTCCCATCACTGCATCTCACAGCCCTGCGGAGTCCTGAATCTATTTTTTTCATTTTTAATTCACTGACACCAGGAAATCCCTAAAGCTTTTACCATGCCCAGAAGCAACTGCCCTCAGATCTCACTGACACCTTGGTGAGATTCCTTTGGCTGAGAGCAGACCTCTATTTGCAGCATCTACAACTGAACCAGCCACCCTGCCCTTGGCAGGGGATAAAAAGAGCGCAATTCAGTGCATCCTCATCATATTGTTTTCCCCTGCAGTTTTTAGTGTTTTGGTGTGGTATATATTTAAATAGGCCTTAGCAAAAGGTTTCTTCAGTGAAATTAGATTACATTCAATGGTCTTTACTTCATTAGTAGGTTAGCAAGATGAGACAGGAGAACTGTGATATTTATGTTCCAGGCAGACTTCAAATTCACACCTACTATGATCCAAAATTATGGTTTTCAATTAATGTGTTCCCTTTCCCAATAAATATTAAAAAAACCCCTAGCAGTACAGTACTAGATGTGCTGAGATTCACAGCTAGTCAGAGCCCTTTGTGTTTTGAGCTTGCTAGTGTCTGGTTTCTCAATTTGATTACACTGCTGTAAATCACAACCTGGTCAATAATGTTCACACAAAAGCAGTGCAGTCAAGAAAAATACAGGAACCAGTGTAGGAGCTATATAATCTTCACATCCCAAAACTGCAAGGCTCCGTGTGCCCTAAGCATTCTGAATATCAGTATTTTTTGCAAGTATTTTTATGCTCCTAGTGTGTTTGAGTCATATGTGTACATTTTTTTCTACTGAATAATCCTAGATTTTTACAGAAGAGTGTGAAGCAGCTTTGGTGTAGCAGATTAAGAATCAGCCTCCAGTCAGGTAACAGAAATAGGAAGATACATAGATGCCAAGACACTGTGTGGTTACAGTATTGCAGTGAAATATTTCAGGATTAATTTGAGACTTCTCAGTTGTTTTTTTTAATATTCATTCTTTGGCAATGGAGTTGACTTAGGAAAGAGTCATTTAGGTAACTAACTAGAAGTATGAAGCTATCCCTCTCTGACTCAATAATATCATCTGCAATCAGAACATACCTGTCTCTATTGTCCATCTGTCTGGCAGATGTCTGTGAGGGAAGCATCCCACTCTTTGAACAGACCTGCATGGTGGCAGTACAGCTGAACAGTTTCCATAATTCACACCCTATGAATATCCAGAAAACAGCATCATTCTCACACTGTAGCTTCAGCTTTTCAGTCTTCCTGAAACTTCAGGAGCTTCTTTTTTCCAAAAGATAAAAAGTATTTGTGGGGTCAAGAGTAGACATTGAGTTCAGAAGTCAAGGAGTACAAAGCCATGCTGGGCTTGGGGACCACTGGAACCATCAACCACTCCAAAGGCACTTGATACCACACCCTCCCGGACTCTCCTCTGGCTGCTTTTCAACCTCAGGATCTAACTGTCCTGTAAAAAATTACTTGCTGCCCAGTGTATTGATAATGTGTTGAACTATCACAAAGGGTCACTATTCTGCAATTTTATAAATACGCATATGCATTTGTATATTGGCATTCAAGAGATCTTGACTGATGTAGGTATTAAAAAAAGGCAGGAAAATGAGACTTACCTTTCAGAGTTTATCATCCAAAGATATGACAAGAGACAGGAAGTGGACCCACTGAGAAAAGCACAAAGAGACAATAAGCTTCTGTTTCTTTTCATTCAGTTTCATTTCAACTGGTGGACTGAGGCTGAACAATGAAATAGTTAAATATTCTGGATTAAACATTTATCTTACAGCTTTAGCCTTTTCACACATAAATTAAATTTTCTTGTTTAATCTCTGCTTTTCTTCTAATTATCTCTCTACACACACACTAATGGCTCACAGCTAGCATCTCTCTTCAAGCAAGTTGATTAGGAAGTGTCTGTTGTTGTTGGGCTCTCTTTTTTTTTGCTCCTAGAGATGATAATACTATTCACTTGCTATGCAGAAGCAGTTAGAACAATATCTGTAAAAGGCAAGAACAGATCAACAAGTTAAGAACACTCTACTAGAATGGAACACAATTTACATTTTTTATATCACATTTTTACAGATTCTTTAAAATTAAAATTCCTGTAGTTCTTATCCACCTTGACACACATGTTTGCTCTTTCACCTTAAACATCGATCTTCCGTGTGTATGTGTGGGTAAGGTTTTAGAACTGAGTATCTGGTAAAACTTCATTACAAAGCAGCACAACTTCATTTCCTGTGCATTTTAAAGTTGTGGCTATGAATATAGGTAAGAAATGAGAAAATTGAGGCCAAATAATGCAAATAGCATCTTTCTAGAACCTACATGACTAAGAGAATAAACACAGGGTTGGATTCTAAAACTTCTTCACTTCAGTTGCATAAAAGGTAAAATCAGCTCGTTACTCCCTTAATGAAAGACAGACTTCAGCCCTAGATTGAACTTCGAAAAGCCTTCCTGGAGCACTCCCTTTTATATACAGAAACATATGTATAGCTGTAAATATATATATTATAGCAATATGTTAAAATAGTGATACAAAGCATCTGTATCACTGCCTTTTACCAGGAAGAATTAGATCTACCTACATGCATACTCTTGTGTAGGGACTAAGCTCTCCCTTTACTGTGAACTTTTAAGTGGTCATGTCTTTTAGGAAAGTGACAGCCTTTAAATCATCAAGTGGACAGAGATATAGATTGATAGACAAACAGCTACACCATACATGCATACTCACAAAAAAACCACACACACTTTTCTGCACAGATGTATGTCTCTAAAGTATGTTATTAAAGGCATTGTCCAAATGTCACTTTAATACCAATAGGCATGGGGCATCAACTACCTCTCTAGGAAGCCTGTTCCACACTATAATAATAAAACTACTGTAAAGAATAATAATATGCTTTAACTTCTGGTCAGCCATGGAATGGTCGGGCAGTTGGACTAAACAACCTTTTTTGGTCTCTTCCAACTGAACTATTCTATATCATATCATATCACATCATATCGCGTTACGTTACGTTACGTTACGTTACGTTACGTTACGTTACCTTATCTTATCTTATCTTATCTTATCTTATCTTATCTTATCTTATCTTATCTTTATTACATTACTTTATGTCACATTACATTATATTCTGTTCCACATAGCTCCTGAATTTGCCCTCAGTCTAAATACACAGTAGAAACACTAGGATGGACTTAAAAGAAATTAAACAGTACATAAACTACTGTGTCTATATCACTGTGAAGTTAAATCCTGATGTGTTTTTTCATCACTTCAAAATGAGACTTTCAATTTATTTTCCTTCCTATATATCACATCACAAACAAGTACTTCTCACTTGCATTTTTGTTCTGCTATAGCAGCTCATCAGAGCATTTGGCTATCATTTGGCTTGAAACATCTACAACCTTGCCAATTAATTGATGAAGAGCCATTATGAGAAAAATATATCATCTGCATTTTAACTGCTTGAATGGAAGGTTATTGAAGTAATAACTGGCAACATCAAAACCATTAATAAAATATGGGCTGGGAATAGCAAATTACAAATTTTTGTACCTATTTCCCAAAATAAATTTGCTCTTGAAAGTAGTTTTGGTACTCACGATGACATAGATGAATGATACTGATTAAAAAGGAGTGAAGAAAAGATTATGGCTTTAGCATAGAAACCAGTGGCGTCATTATCAGTCTTATCTAAATAAAAAGTGTTAAATTTTTCAGTGGCTTCATAGCCTTGCTGTGAAATTGCAGGTGTCACAGTGTATTGGTAATTGAGCACAAGATAAGGCCAAATGGGGATAAAGTAGGTTAGACCAAGAACAAAAACCCACAAAGCATAAGAAGGAATGATAGTTCTGTGGCTTTAAACAGGGTACTAGTGGGCTTCCTTTAGTGAATTAAATATTTGTATTGCTTTAGTCGGTGGTGAGATGTCCTTTACAACACGAACAGCACAATCACTTTGGAGGAGCCAATATCTAGTTAATGAGTAAAGATGTAAATTATCAAGAGTGCTTAATGTTATTATCACAACCCAAAGACATGAACAAGCTTCCTAGAGAGGGAATGAATAGGACACAGGGCTCAGAAATACTCTCTCTCTGCCACATATTTGCAGGAAACCCTAGGTATGCCTCTTCTCTATACTTTGCTTTCCTCTCCTGCTCTCTCCATCTTCTTGTCAATTTAAAAATTAAACTCTTTGCAGCAAGACTGGTTCTCACTATGTGGTTTATACAGTCCTTCGCACAATGAGGCACCAATGTAATGCAAATCGCAGTATTAAATATTCATACAAAAGCTTCATAGTGTGATTGCATGAAATCAGAACAATCAGGGAACAGGCATAAGCTGAGCGCCTAGGTAAGATGAAGCACAGAGATTTCTATTACAATTGAAGTCTCATTAGAGGAAGTGTGCTGACATAAGCTGTGTTTTCATTGTCGTAAGCCCAATTTCATAACCATGTATTAGAGTTATGAGTTCTTCTAGCAAGCCATAATGTTTTCATTTTTGGCTGTGCAATCACATATTGTTAGCTTAAGACATTTAAACTTTATAAATGGCTCTGTAATATGTGGTCTTTTCAGCTATAAAATAGTTCCTTATAAAATAATCTGAGGCATTGGTCACTGGAGTCAGTGTCACCTAACAGCAAATAAATTTTGGCAATAAATTAGAAGTTAACTACGTAACTGCGAGCAATTCCTTCAACTAAGAATTAGTCGTATATTTTCTTTCCGTCTAATAAAATATCACTAAAATGCTATGTAGTGTTCCTGTTCCTATCTGATGCTTTGTTTCAGAAATGGTAAAGGATGTGTCCGATAATGAGTTATTTGCAGCAGTCTGCAGGACTTTGCACTGAGAATTTTAGCTGAAATGTCTGGATTGACACAGTCTATTTAGGAAAACTTGCTTTACTCTATAGTCTAGATAAAGAGACAAAACCCCATATGTTAATAGTTTGGTAACATGAAAATACACTGAGTAAAATCAAATCCACACTCAATAAATAGCCTTTTTTTGGCCATCTACTGAAAGATTGAGCCTGTCTCTGGGTATATTATCTGTCTATTTAGTCTGTAAACTGTTCAAGGCAGCTTTTATCTCTTGTTCATCATGAAGTGTGCTTTTCTTGTAAATTACAGCTGTGAAAGCTCATTCTTACTCCATATTTCCTTACTTAACACTGTTTCTTTTTAGAGGAAGAAAACACGGCTGGTGTTCATCATGATGAATTTATATACAGTAAAGTTTAAATAGCTACATTTTTAACACAGAGGACATTAATTGATATCTCAGATATTTGTCTTCGAGTTAATATTTTGCATCTTAAATCTTTAGACCACAGGACTTCCACATACTCTCTAAAGGCAGACTTTAGACAATATTTTTTGAAATTACCAATAAAGCTTACACCTGAAAGAGAAATGGGCAGTAGACTTAACCCAAAATCCAGCATTTTGGGTTGATCACCATTTTAAGAGATCACAGCAAACTTTTACATCTTTACCATTCTTTCTTTCTTCTGGTGTTTGATAGGGAAGCAAATCTGAATGTGGCACACTGTCTGCAGAATCTCATGGAGGTGTCTGCAAGATAGGAACCAAAGCATAGCAGGGCCAGTGGGGTTGTTGCCACCAGCATGACCAGGTTGGGACAAAAAACTTCCAAAACTCCTCATTCCTGTCAGAATTCTGCATTGAATTTTACAGTGTTCAGATACCTTGTCCACTGTAGGCATGAAAAATGAAGTAGCACCCAGAAGCACCCTCAAAGCTCACCCTAATGAGAGCTCATGAGATCTTCATCTCTCACCCCAGTCCAGAACAAGGTGAAAAGGGTTCTGGTGTGGGCTAACACTCCTGTGACTTGCCCAGAGCTTCCCTTGCACTGGGCTGTTCACAATGAAGGCAGTGGTTGCCATTTTGGTGGCACTTGCAGCAATACCTAAATGTGCAGAAAGACTTCCCCTATTTTTTTATTTAAAGAACCAAAATTTATTTATTTGATGAAGGCACTTAGAATCATAGATTCATTAAGGTTGGAAAAAACCTTCGAGATCATCGAGTTCAACCATAACCTGCTCACTACCAAATCATGTCCCTAAGCACCTCATCTACCCATTTTTTAAATACCTCCAGGGACGGTGACTTGACCACTTCACTGGGCAGCCTGTTCCAACACCTAAACAATCCCGGTTCCCTCAGCTGCTCTTTGTATGGCTTGTGCTCCAGACCCCTCACCAGTTTCATTGCCCGTCTCTGGACATGTTCCCGTTCCTTGGTGTTCTTCTTGTAATGAGAGGACCACTTCTTACTGGTAATAGCATATAATATTAATAATCATTTTTAGAACTGTGACTATAGTCTCTAGGCGTCTGCATTACAACGATATCTGATTAGTGCTACCTTTGACCAAAGCTCCATCATACCAAGAGCTTAACCAAATCCAGGTTGCAGCTATTTCCTACCAAAATGCAAAGTCCATACCAAATCTAATTTTCTCCAAGCTATAAACACGCAGATATATCTTTGCAGTAGAATGCTTTGCTGATGACCAGAGAGAAGAGTCCTGTGACCAGAAAAGAAGGAAGGGCTGAGCAGGTCAAGAATGCTTTTAGAGAAGGCCTTCATTGATGGAGTGTCACAGTGGTCAGACAGGATTAAAAGCGGAAGTTAGATGAGGGAGGTAAGCATGTTACAGCTTTTCTGTTGGGCTGCATATTGACACAATACTGCAGAGCACATCTCATTTCCCTGCAATCCACAGAAACAAAATCTGGGCATACAATGTGGCCAGCAAAACCCAGATCTTGATCCAAGTAAGTCAACAAGTCTCGACACAGCCAAAGATATGCACTGGCTGATGCCCTGATCCCATGGACTTGGACCACATGCTGTCAGCAGACAGAGCTAGGATATTTTTGCATTAATATCTTTTGGACTTTGAACTGAGTATATGAAAAAAATATACAAGATATAATTATTTCTTATACTGTCAGCAATTGTTGCTACTGCTGACTTCTGATTCAGTAGCAACATAGGCATATTTCTTTAATAGGAGAGGTTGTTTTTTGTTCCCTGAGAACTTCATGTTCTGAGTCAGTTTATTCATGAACTGTGGAAACATCATTAACATTCACTCTGAGCAAAAGAACAGCTTTTACTGCATCCACATTCATTGGATGTCTCACTTGATCCCATATGTTGCCCATCACATTGAGCACTCATTCCCCTGGACCATTTGCTCCCAGTAAACAGAGAGCACGTTCTGGGAAGTACAACAATGTATCTTGAGAAAACAAACAGGTTTTATCTGCAAGAGAAACACAACACAAATGTTTTGAGTGGTGAAATGGAGACAGGACATTTTCAACTAGCTTCAGAGGAGTTCCTGTAAAACTGGCGCTGACCTACTAGGACTTACAGTAGCATTTAATTAATCATGTGGGGAAGTGTTTGTGGTGTAACTCAGCCTTGAAAATTCTGGGGTTTGTTTTTTAACCCACGCTGTGTAACTTTCCCTTCTGATTCAAGTGTGAATTTCCCAGCTGAAATATTGAAGGGAAAAAACCCCAGTAATCTAAAGTTTTCTTTGTCCCACACTAGCCTCTACTTTAGAGCTACGTTTGAGGACTGCCACTACATTTATGGTTTTTGTACTTCTCATGCAAGACATATTTCTTTCCATTGTGTATGTGCAATGAAAGTCCATTAAACACATGCCAAGGGCAATTAGACATTAATGCAACTACCGTATTTATTACTAGTTATTACCACCAATCCATTTCATTACTTATCACCAGCTTCTTACACTGACCTGGAAGTCAAGAAAGAATAATAAATTTAAACTGAAGATTTCTCCTTCAGAGTTAGAGCCATGAGGATCACTTCCTTTCTTTCTTCCCTCTATTTCCAACTCTTACCATTTGTGTATTTATGACATTCGATCAAAATCAACTCTCTGGATACTTGGGTCTTCCTTCCTTGTACTGATGGAGCAAGCACATTTTAATGTCATATCCCTTTTCTCTGGAAAGAGT
>NW_010159155.1:46338-48704 GCF_000695765.1 Mesitornis unicolor
AGCATTTCCAGCTGTATAGCAATCTTAAATAAACCATATCAGTATACAGACACTAGAACAGAGAAGTGACCTGCAAGGTATTCAGATCACTATGAAAAAAATACCAAAACCAGACACATAAAATAAACCACCCAACAAATAAATAATCCTCAGATAAGTCATGACAGGCCAAATCTTAAAAATAAAAACATTAGCTTTCTAGTGATTCTGATTGATGTACCAACATAAGTCTTCACATCTTCTACTTGAATTCACTGTGATAGATTTCCAAACCTGGCTTAGTCATCACATGAAGGTCATGAAAACTAAAAAGGGTGGACAAGAACTAAGAATGATGTTTGCAAGGTGCCTGGATGAAATAAACTATGAGGTTTTTGCATTAACATCTAAAGTGAGTGTAGTCCTTAAGCATTCTTCTCACAAATTAATAATAAATCTGTCACGATTTATCATTTTTAATTGAGAAGGTAGGATTTTATTTTTTTAATAAACCTTAAAGTGTGGTCACCTATCTACTATTTTGAGGCAAACCAGCTGCCATAGTTGGAAAGGGTCAGATAACAATTTATGAAAGCATGAATAGTGCAACCTGATAAGTACCTTCAAAGTCTGTGGACAGTAGCCAAACTGAAGGCGAGGAGTACCTCAGTTGATGATTAATTCCAGTAAAAGAAACTGAGCTACTCAGTGATATTCCCCATTTTACACGGCTTTATGTTCTGTTCCTATGGCCCATGGAAAATCATCTGCGGCTGAAGCCAGAAACCATCTTCATATTGGCTTTCCAGCGCAGCCGGCAGAGTACCCAACAAAATGTGACTCATGGGTACCAGCAGCTTGTGCCCCAAAAGCTGGTTTACCAAAAGAAAATCTCCTATTGGATCCCAAGCATATGCTTGAACACAGTATCTCATTTATAACTTCCTTTCCTTCCCCAGAACAATGCAAGTCTACACTGTGCAAAGCCTGTGATGATTCTGTATTTTTATTTTTAATTTTTTTTCTTGATAGATAGCTGACAGTCAGCGTTGCTTACTGCCAGTAAATAGTAGCTCTCCCAGAGAGAGAGCACTGGCTCACCAGTCAGCTCTATTTCAAGCATGAAGATCAGTCACCTTATTTGGCACTTGTGATTTTTTTCAGTTGCAACTAGAAAAATAGTTATTTATCATTTCAATAGCTCCTGAAGGCCCTAGCAAGCTACAAGGCTACTTTAGGATGGGCCTACACTAATTAAGTTTTTAGAAGCATTTTTTAGGCACTGAGTTATGAATATAAGGAAAGAAATAAAGGCATGAGGGAAATGGGAGCACCAGGTAGAGAGATCTCTTGAAGAGCGAGGAAGGGAGTATGAGCTTCCTAACCAGAGTTTGGTGCCTTGCTCTGTGCCTCATGCAATTCAGCACCCAAAAACCCACCAGTGGTTTAAGGAAAGGCCATGGGCACCAGGCACAGGAGAGTAATCATGGAACTGAACAAAGCAGGGAGAAAACACAAGGTCCCCCGTGCAGGAGCCTATCTGCATAGTGGGGCAAGAGATATACGTGGGAAGGGGTTTGGGCAGAGGACTTTGGCACATGTGCAAGGTGAGCAGCTGATATTCCTCAGGCGAGCACTTGGAGTAGGTGGATGGTTGGATTGTTCTTGAGTTTTGCTGTCTGTCTCTTGAGCTTCCTGATAGATTTGGTTTTCAGTTACTGCTTCCAGCCCTGTCTGTTTTATAATTCTATTTAGTATCAGCTTACTTGATATGACTTTTATATCTATAATGATAAAATAAAATGGTACAAATTTATCCAACAGATGACAAATCCACTGCTTAGACATTCCTCCCAATGCAAAGAAACTGCTTTTGATTGTAGCTATTGGCACAGAAGGCCTTCCTAACTGCAGATTATCTGCCTTTATACACAGATTTGTATACAACATATACAACATTTGGTTTGTTTACTCTTACAAAGAAAAAATATGAAGCTGGTAGAAATAGTACAACTACAATGTTCACAAACTCCTGGTAGTTTCAGGCAGGCTTCACCTCCACTCCAGCAGGACACATGGCAGCAGCAGCACCAGCCACAACACGACCAGATTCATCCCTTCAGATGCTGCTTCACCTTATAACCAGGAGAATATCCACCTCCTAACAGAGGTAGGCTGCAGCTGCTTTGTCTCCTCTGTCCTTTAACTACTCCTTCCCTGGCTATAGCAGTGATAATAGAGTGTGTGTATATCTCAACAAATTCATCATCCCCAGATCACACCCCTGGGAGTCAGACTACAGAGCTCCAATAAAACTAATTTTTTAAATGTTTCTTTATACCTTTAAGCTGATTCTTAAGAAATATTCCCAGAAATTTCACAATCTT
>NW_010159155.1:48735-50568 GCF_000695765.1 Mesitornis unicolor
GCAAGCAACATGAAAACTATGTGTTTTCCAAGTCTACAAGCTCCGATCAGCTCCACTTTTCCTTTTGAGTGGGGCAGGCAGCCTGGCAGCAATGTCTTTGGCTGCAATGCCCAGGAGCAGGGACACTATGTCCAGTGCCTGGATGTGCACCAGCACATGCTCAGATGTTTTGTGGAGCTGCACAAAGCAGATAGCTGGAGCCCAAGTTCCCATGGCCACTCACATTTGTCTTGTCATGAAATGACAGGAAAACATCAGAACAGAGACATGAAGAGTGAGAGATAAGCTGACATCTTCCAATATCAAGACTATGAACACAAATAACTAGTTCTAGTGAACAGCTTGATATTGAGTTCTGCTTTAAATAAACATGTTCGTGCAGAAACTCCCATCTACACATGTCTCAGGACTTCTGAAATTCAGTCCCTGAAAAGCACTATCATTTCTCCTAATAGGCCAGCCAACTTACCAGTGATTTCTGAGGAGGAATTTGAATCCTCTGTGTATTAAACATTTGTTTTTCTCATTTTCTTGCTTGTTGTCAGTAGATGTATATTTTTTTCACATGCAGACCACCTTATACTGCATATTGTATTATTTTGGAACATACTGATGTTTGCAATTTCAAGTAAAGTTCTGTTTAACCTTTTCTCTGGCAGTCTGGATTTCTCCATGACAAGAGGTATGAATATTTTATTCCCAGCTCATATCTGAGGACATTAAATATTTGAATTGTGATGAAGCCAGGAAACCTCATCTACCTGGTGCAAGGCCAACAGTGCCCAAACTCCTTGGAGTACACCTTTGCCTAATTTCCTCCCATGATGGGTCATAAGATAACATGCATGAAGACTGAGCAGTGTATGCACAGAAACTCATTTTCCTCCCCAGACGCTTTGCGTTGATATGCATCAAATTACAGACCTGTCCATTTTTGGGAGGCTGTCTTGGTTTAGGGCTGGGCTGGCCACTAAATCCTGGATAGACGCTCTCTGTTAACCCCTCTCCCCTCCCCAGAAGGGAAGAGAAAGAGAATAAGTGAGAGAGACATTATAGGTTGGAAAATAAAACTAACAGATTTAACAAAACAACAATACTAATACTACAGGATAATAATGTAAATAGGATAATAATGAAATACATACAGATATGTACAATTAGATATACAAAACCAATATAAAATCCTCCCCCAATGATAATTACATCACCAGAGGCTCTGCAGAGCAGGGCACTGGAAAAGTCCCAGACCAAACTCAGGAGCAGGTGGGAGCAGGATGCAGGAACACACAAATCAGGATTGAAGGTAGACAAACTAGCAGGGTTCTGCATGGACTTCAACCATTGCCAGACCAGAAGAGCCAGAGGAAAGAAGGGTCAAGACAGAAGGAAGGGTCCAAGATGGAAAAGTCGAGCCCCTCATGATCTCTCAGCTTTATACTGAGTATGACGTATGTGGGATGGAATTCCTAGTTGGTTAGTTTTGGGTCCACTCCTCCCCGCAGGTGCAGATACAGCACTGATGGTGAGACAGTGACCTTGTAATTATTACTTCTAGCAGTAAACACTGTCTGGTAAAACATGCCGTTAGTTTCAGCAAGTACAGCCACTTAGAGGATACTGAGCTGAAAAGTAAAATCACTAAATAGAAAAATTAGTTCTATTTAGCTCAAACCAGGACAAAGGCCTTCACAAGGAAGTCAGTAGCAGACCTCAGGCTGGATTAACCCTCTTAGTGGGCCAGAAACCAACCAAAGGTTATAGACCAGGCTTTTAATGCATGTAATTGTTACAAGGTACTTACTTGTGTCACAGAATCACAGAATCTCAGGAGTT
>NW_010159156.1:0-2635 GCF_000695765.1 Mesitornis unicolor
CCCCCGAAACGGCCCCAAATCCTGCAAAAATACGCTCACATAGACAAAAAAGCAGCAAAAGCAACCCCGAAAATGCCAAAAAAGGCAAAAATCATCAAGAAACGACCCCAAAAACCCCGAAAAACGGAAAAATGCGTCAAAAACGACCCAAAAAATGCCAAAAAATAGTGGAAAAATGCTCTAAAATGCCCCAAAAAATGCTTCAAAAATGGCTAAAAAATGTTTTAAAAATGGCCGAAAGATGCCTCACAAGTGGCCCAGAACTGGCCCAAAAGTGCCCAAAAAGTGGCCCCAAAATGCCCCAAAAATGGTGAAAAAATGGCCCAAAAAAACCCATAAAATGCCAAAAGAAAGCCAAAAAACTACTCTGAAAATGCCTTGAAAATGGCCCAAAAAGGCCCAAAAAACGGCCCAAAAATGCCCAGAAAATCCTCCAAAAATGGCCAAAAAATGCCCAAAAAAGACCCAAAAAATCCCCCCCAAATGGCACAAAAATGGCAGAAAAATGGCCTAAAATGCCTCAAAAAATCCCCCAAAAATGGCCCCAAAAATGGCTCAAAAATGGCCCTAAAATGGCCAAAAAATGCCCCAAAAATGGCCCAAAAATGCCCCAAAAAGTGTCAAAAAATGGCCCCAAAATGGGCAAAAAATGACCTGAAAATGGCCAAAAAATGCCACGCAAATGGCCCAAAAATTGTCCCCAAAATGCTGCAAAAATGCCCCCAAAATGGGCGAAAAATGCCCCCAAAATGGCCCAAAAAGTGTCCCCAAAATGGCCCAAAAATGGGCAAAAAATGCCATGAAAATGGCCTGAAAATGCCACAAAAATGCCACAAAAATGGCCTGAAAATGCCACAAAAATGGCCCAAAAAGTGTCCCAAAAATGTCCCCAAAAAAGGCCACAAAATGGGCGAAAAATGCCACGAAAATGGCCCCAAAATGGGCAAAAAATGGCCTGAAAATGCCCCAAAATGGCCCAAAAAGTGTCCCAAAAATGCCTCAAAAAATGTCCCCAAAATGGCCAAAAAATGGCCCCAAAATGGGTAAAAAATGCCACGAAAATGGCCCCAAAAAGTGTCCTTAAAATGGCCCCAAAAACGGGCAAAAAATGCCACGAAAATGGCCCCAAAATGGGCAAAAAATGGCCTGAAAATGCCCCAAAATGGCTGAAAAATGGCCCAAAAAATGGCCCCAAAATGTCCCCAAAAATGCCCCAAAAAATGGCCCCAAAATGGCCAAGAAATGCCACGAAAATGACCCAAAAGTGTCCCAAAAATGTCCCAAAAAATGTCCCCAAAATGGGCAAAAAATGCCATGAAAATGGCCCCAAAATGGGCAAAAAATGTCCCCAAAATGCCCCAAAAATGGCCCCAAAATGCCCCAAAAATGCCCCAAAAGGTGTGCCCCAAAATGGCCAAAAAATGCCATGAAAATGGCCCCAAAATAGCCCCAAAAATGGGCAAAAAATGCCCCCAAAAGGCCTTAAAATGGGCAAAAATGCCACGAAAATGGCCCAAAAAGCGTCCCCAAAATGGCCCGAAAAATGTCCTGAAAATGGCGCCAAAAATGGCCCCAAAATGGGCAAAAAATGCCATGAAAATGGGCAAAAAATGCCATGAAAATGGGCAAAAAATGCCACGAAAACGACCCCAAAATGGCCCAAAAATGGCACAAAAAATGCCCCAGAAATGTCCCCAGAATGCGAAAAAATGTCACGAAAATGGCCCCAAAAGTGTCCCCAAAATGGGCAAAAAATGACCTAAAAATGGTCCCAAAATGGCCCCAAAAACGGGCAAAAAATGCCACCAAAATGGCCCAAAAAATGCCCCAAAAATGACCAAAAAAATGGCCCCCAAAGTGTCCCCAAAATGGCCCAAAAATGGGCAAAAAATGCCATGAAAATGGCCTGAAAATGCCACAAAAATGCCACAAAAATGGCCCGAAAATGGCCCGAAAATGGCCCGAAAATGGCCCGAAAATGGCCTGAAAATGCCCAAAAATGGCCCCAAAATGGCCCAAAAATGGGCAAAAATGCCATGAAAATGGGCAAAAATGCCACCAAAATGGCTCAAAAAGTGTCCCCAAAAATGGTGCAAAAATGGTCCCAAAATGGGCAAAAAATGCCCCAGAAACGGGCAAAAAATGGACAGAAAATGGCCCAGAAGTGGCCAAAAAATGGCCAAAAAAGGCCCCAAAAATGCCCCAAAATGGGCAAAAAATGCCCCAAAAATGGCCAAAAAATGCCTAAAAAAGGTAAGAAAAAAGAGAAACTAAAAATCTCTGGACTAAAACCGCCAAAAAATACCAAAAAATCCCAAAAAAAACCCCCCAAAAAAACAACAATGAAAACTAAAAAGGCTAAAACCCCCCAAAAAACCTCAAAACCACCCCAAAACCCCCACAAACGACCCCCGAAAACACCCAAACCTCCCCAAAAAGCTGCCGAGTAAAGCCCTGAGTGCAGAAAACGCCAAAAACGACCCAAAAAAGGGCAGAAATGACCCAAAAAACCCCAAAAAAGCTGAAAACGACCCCAAAAAAACCCCGGTTGGTGGCTTCATCTCCGCCATCTTCCCTCTCCTTCTCCATCTTGTTTCCCGCTCATTGTTTCCCGCTCTTTGTTTCCCGCTCTTTT
>NW_010159157.1:0-564 GCF_000695765.1 Mesitornis unicolor
AAAATCACCCTAAAATCCACATTATGACCCAAAAATGGCCCAAAGTGATCCAAAAATCCACTTTAAACCCCAAAATTACCCCAAAATTACCCCAAAATCCACATTTTGACCCCAAAACGGCCCAAAATGAACCAAAAATCCACATTAAGCCCCCAAAATAACCCCAAAATCCCCCAAAATGACCCCAAAATCCGCATTAAATCCCCAAAGTGACCCAAAAATCCACATTAAACCCCCAAAATGACCCCAAAATGCCCCAAAATGCCCCCAAACCCCACATTTTAACCAGAAAAATCCCCCCAAAGGACCCAAAATCCACAGGAAACCCCCAAAATGACCCAAAAATCCACATTTTGACCCCCAAAATCACCCCAAAATTAACATTGACCCCAAAATCCACATTTTAACGAGAAAAACCCCCCTAAAATGAACCCAAAATCCACTTTAAACTCTCAAAATGACCCAAAACTCCACGTTTTTACCCCAAAATTACCCCAAAATCACCCTAAAATCCACATTATGACCCACAATTACCCCAAAATGTACCCAAAATCCACATTTTGA
>NW_010159157.1:692-1067 GCF_000695765.1 Mesitornis unicolor
ACATCTTGACCCCAAAACGGCCCAAAAATCCTCGTTAAACTCCCAAAATTACCCTAAAATCCCCCAAAATGACCCCAAAATCTGCATTAAATACCCAAAGTGACCCAAAAATCCACATTAAACCCCCAAAATGACCCCAAAATCCCCCAAAATGACCCCAAACCCCACATTTTAACCAGAAAAATCACCCAAAAGGACCCAAAATGAACATGAAACCCCAAATTGACCCCAAAATCCACATTTTAACCAGAAAAATCCCCCCAATTGACCCCAAATCCCCATTAAACCCTCAAAATGACCCAAAAATCCACATTTTGCCCGCAAAATGGCCCAAAATGACCCCCAAATCCACATTAAACCCCAAAATCACCCCAA
>NW_010159158.1:0-9149 GCF_000695765.1 Mesitornis unicolor
CAGGGGGGTCAGGCAGCCCCTGCCCTCCCCTGGTGGAACGGGCCAGCCGGCAGACTGCTGCGGAGAGCCAGGCTTTCCGTAGGTTTGTTCGGTCCCCTGTTTGCGGATGAAGTTTGCGAATAAAGGGAGGGTTTCCCCGCCTGATCCCGGAAAAGAAGGAGAGCCGTGAAGGGGCAGCGCGGCCGCCTCCTCCGTGGGGTCCCGTTCCCCGCCTCCCGCTCCTCCAGCTCAGCTCCGCCGTGTGGTGCTTGTGGGGGACAGGGCGGGGTCTTTCGTCAAGGCTCCGAGCTGTACCGCGGGGCCTCAGCCGTAAGAAATGAGTCCCCACGGTCTCTCCGCAGACTTCACCTTGGTTCAAACCAGAGCAGTCTGATTCTTCAGGTCCTGAAGGATGCGAATAACTTAGTGCTCTGTGTTGCAGTAGCCATCTGAGCACTGCGATCTTCTGGAGAAACAGCCTGAGGAACCGACCCCATCGTATGTCATGTTACTTTACACCAAGTTTGCAAGGCTATTCTGCAGCCTCCTTTCCTGGGGACTGTCAAAACAGCATCTTCATTTCTGTTACAAGCCGATACCATTTGCTCATATAAAAATGATGATCTGAAAGAGGGAGGGCATTGTAGAACAAGTATATGTACAGTGACATTTAATGTAATGGTTGTTGGTAGGGAGTACCTAATCGAGGCTTCATGCTGTAGTGCACAGGTGACAAATCTGACCAGGTTCTCTCTTTTTGCAGGGTCAAATGAGACCCATGGAGACGTGCTAGAGGGACCACCTCCCATTTTGCATCTCGCTAAGTGGACTATGGTGGCAGGAAGATGTTGGCTCGGAAGAGTATCATCCCTGAAGAGTATGTGTTGGCACGGATTGCTGCCGAGAACCTGCGCAAGCCGCGCATCCGAGACCGGCCCCGCAAAGCTCGGTTCATCGCCAAGAACGGGGCATGCAACCTGGCACACAAGAACATCCGCGAACAGGGGCGATTCCTGCAAGACATTTTCACCACCTTGGTGGACCTGAAGTGGCGTCACACGCTGGTGATCTTTACTATGTCTTTCCTGTGCAGCTGGTTGCTCTTTGCCATGATGTGGTGGCTGGTGGCTTTTGCCCATGGCGACATGGACCCAAGCACAGAAAGCAGTACAAACAGCACAAAGTGGACACCATGTGTGACATGTGTCAGGTAAAGTACGGTTGGTGGGATAAAGAAAGAGGGGGGAACAGAGCTGCTTGCTGTCCTGCTGATGCCTAAAATGCAGCTTTTGGTTGTGTTTGGTTTGGAACCGTTGTGCTTGGTTGAGACAGTTGAAAAGTGCAGTGTTTTCCTCTAGAGTACGTAAATTCAGCAAGCCTTCTCGGCTTGGAAAATACTGTACTGTAGATTTCTGTGATTCCTTACAGGATCTGAAAGAGAGGGAGGGAGACCTGCTGCTTTTCATGTTTCCACACTCTGTGGGTAACATACCTTGCCTGTCGAGGTAAGAGCCTGCTACAAGAGTGGGTATGTTATTATATGTATTGTAACATTGTCTATGGCAGCGGGAGCATCCCCAGCGTGGTGTGAGCTACTCGCTACAGAAGTGGAGCTACCCAAGAGCGGTGCCTGGGAGGCAGGGTACCAACCATGGATGTCAGGCAGGGCACCAGCCGGGGGTGTCAGGCAGGACTAGCAAGAAATTGTCTCTCAAGATGACTCTTACAAGGCAGCTAAGTATGGGGTGCTTCAAAATACCTTGATGAAGCCACAGGCCGGCAGTCTGACAGAGGAACAGTTCCCACAGTCTGCATGATGTGTCAGACAGTGAAAGCTTAAGGGAGGACAAGATTAAATGTCACCTGGTAAAGTATTTTACCCTCAATCTCCAAATCCATGACAATAGACAAGGCACTAATAAACTGACACATACATAGGTGGAATAGAAGAGCAATTGTTAATTGGAGGTGGGGTAAGCAGTAAGATCACTTCCTTATTTCATCGGTAAAATTTTCTCTTTTTATAGCACTAGGTTTTTAAGCAGAAAAGTCCTGATTCAGTACCACCAGACTGCCCCATATCAGCTGCCTTTACACACTGCAGTGCTGTGAGGAACTTGGGGGAGGAGGATGGACTGCAGGGTCCACTAAGACGTCAGAGTATCTGCTTCCCTTTTCTCCTTTATCCTGCACTTAGTTTTGAGGCACCTCACCAAGTTTGAAGGGACATTGTATCTGGCTCATGAGGGAGCAGAGAAATAATTCCCTTTGTTTTGCACTTTTTTGCTAAATAGGGATTTTCCAAACTAAAGCAAATGGAGATTTTTCGAAGTAAACTTTCATTAGGTTGGGGGATTGGGGCAGGGTGGGAAGGGGAGCAGATGCTATCTTATTTCTTTTCCAATAACTAGCCAGAAGCAGTCGCCTCTGAAATGAGGCATCATGACCCAGCATGTGTCTGCTAGGGTGTCAACCCCAGCATTTCTAGGATTTGTGGGATTTGTCCAGCTCAACTTAGCCAGAAGCTACACCCTGATGGTTCTTTAGGGTCGGCTAGAGGGACAGCCCTCCACTTGATGGACGGCCCTCTCAGCTTTGCCCACCCCATGGGGCTCCCCACAGGGTGCCTGGGCTACTCCATAGAGTATGAGCCATCTGCCAAGGGCTTCATGCAGCTGGGACGAGGTGGACCCACAGCCATGGGTCTGTCCCTCTCTCCCTCCCCGTGGCCCCGACTGTGGCAGCCCCACATTGGTGGCTCTTCTAGGATGGCTGCTAACCTGTGCTGCAAGGACAGCAAAGAGGGGCATGAAAAAGCAGAGCAATTAATCAGTGTATCTTTCTGGTTTAGCCCATGACAAAGAACACACATTGTTTCCTCATGTAAGTACCTGGGGTGATTTAGCCAACAGCTACCCTAGTGTTCATGTCCAACCCATGGAAAATCTTTTACCTTCATAGTGAAATACTTCATCTGGTTAAATCTGGCTACCATTTTGGACAAAGTTGTGAAATAGCAATATGGTTGCTGACATTTTTAAGAATAGTGAGTTACTGGGTGAAAAGTATATATAATATTGCAATGATATGTATTCCAAAATAATGGCAAATATTTTTTAACCTACTTTCCTGAGATTTAAGCCTGCAGATCGTAGAATCATAGAACAGTTTAGGTTGGAAGGGAAAAGATTATCTAGTCCAATCCCCCTGGCATGGGCAGGGACACCTCCCACTAGACCAGGTTACCCAAAGCCCTGTCCAACCTGGCCTTGAACACCTCCAGGGAGGGGACATCCACAACTTCCCTGGGCAACCTGTTCCAGTGTCTCACCACCCTCACAGTAAAGAATTTTCTCCTAATATCCAGTCTAAATCGACCCTCTTCCAGTTTAAAACCATTCTCCCTCATTCTGTTGCTACTTGCCCTTGTAAAAAGTCCCTCCCCAGCTTTCCTGTAGGACCCCTTCAGCAACTGGAAGGCTGCAATAATGTCCCCGCAAAGCCTTCTCTTCTCCAGGCTGAATAGCCCCAACTCTCTCAGCCAGTCCATGAGATCTTTCTTGGGTAGGTGCCATTACAGCTTTATGGGAAACTTGGTTTTGGAAATTTTAACCAGTGCATAGAATTTGCACAGCAGTTTAATTTTTCAAAGTACTGCAGAAATTTCTAAGTCTCACAGCTCTTTGCCACAGAAAGCAGACATTATTCAAAGAGGAAAACTGTTACACAGCTCTAAGGGCAAGGATCTGGGAACAGTGTGATTTTGAGTTCCTGGCTCCCACTTCGCATGGTCAAAATGCTGTACAAACTTGCTTATTCAGTTACTTCCACTGTAAAAAGGTGGATCCTCTTTTCTTTTTTTTTTTGAGAAGGAGTACTGTTAACAGAAACCAGAATATTTACTCCACAGAGCTTTAAGATGAGTTAAGTTTAAACCAGAAGCTTCATTCTGCATGAAAGTAAATATTCATTAACATAATAACTCATTCCATGGATTCTATTAATTAACTCCTTCCTTCATCCCTTATTTCTTCAGAATGAAATGCAAAGAAACCTTTAATACAAGGGAATCTGCCAAAGAATAAAAAAATAGAATAGGCAGAAAAAAAGGTTTAAGTTCTTTCGAAGATACACCTGCAGAGACTGGCTGCTTTTCTGAAAGATGAACTTTCTCACTCTACAGAAAATTATCCCTGATATTGCGTATGCTATTTTAATGTGTTCTCGTGACCCCAAGTTCACTGAAAATATGATTGAGAAAAAAATATTATTTTAAAGCAGATTAATTGAAAAGCAAACCAAGCCCAATGAATGATTTAGAACCATCTTCATGGGCAGGTCATATTTACCATAGCTAAAGCCATGTTGAGCATGGAGATTGCACTCTGTTAGAAGGGTGGATATGTTATTAGTTCATATGAGACCCAATGTGCTGCAAGTCTACCAGATAAACCTCTAGGTACTGATTTTAGACATGAGAGATGTTGATGAAGTATGTATCTAGTTATAAAAGGAAATTAAAGACTCTGGTATATTCAGGGGTTAAGACATTGTGGGCTACTATAAATAATGTATTTCAGAAAGTACATGAACAGCATCATCTGATGTCCAGCTCTATGGCATATTAGGGATGTTTAACTTAACCTGCACTTCTACAGCCCAGTTCTGGATTGGAGTTTTCCAGCTAGACTTGCCCCAGCAGTGAGCTAAACCCAAACCCAGGGTCACAGCATTGTCCTCCTGCTGGGATGTGCAGAGAGGGGTCTGTGGAGGCCACTGGCCTCTGTCTCCAGACTGATCCTGTGGGCTCAGTTGCAAGGCAAGCAAAGGTTTGGGAAGTGTAAAAAATCTGGGAGTGTCCCCTTTCCCTCCAGAAAACCCTGCTAAAGGGAGTCATGACTCAGGTAGTATGAGTAAAATGCTGCTGTTTTCCCTGTTTCCTTTCCCTGCACAGGCTGGTGGAAGAATTTTGGTATGCCAGCCAGTTGCTCACTATTGCCATAACCACCACTCTCCACCAAGAGCTTTATGAGTCGGAGAAGGTGGAAAGCCCAGATGTTACAGCACTGTCAGCTAACACAATGTGTAGCATATGTTCCTAAACAGAGGATCCAGTGAGCTTCTCAGTGTCACCTAGTCTTACAGATGGTCTTTTAGGAGCTCAGGCTCTGAGGTCTTCCTTGGCCCCATCAGATACTGCACTAATCATACGAAAACAGAGTCACTGAGCATGCAATGCTCTTGCTCGTGCTAAAAGAAGGTTTAGTTGTACCAGGAGAGTACATTTAAGTTTGTTTCTAGAAAGTATATGTTAATAGCTTCTCCGTTCATGTTTGATGTTCTTAGAGTTAACTTTGTGGGATCTTCTTTTCCAGGTCTTTCACCTCCGCTTTCCTCTTCTCCATTGAAGTTCAGGTGACCATTGGTTTTGGTGGCAGGATGATGACAGAGGAATGTCCCTTAGCCATCACAGTCTTGATCCTGCAGAACATTGTGGGTCTGATCATCAACGCTGTCATGCTGGGCTGCATATTCATGAAAACTGCACAAGCTCACAGAAGGGCTGAGACCTTGATTTTCAGCCGGCAGGCGGTCATTGCTGTTCGAAATGGCAAACTTTGCTTCATGTTTCGAGTGGGAGACCTGAGGAAGAGCATGATCATTAGCGCCTCAGTGAGAATCCAGGTTGTGAGGAAGACTACAACCCCTGAAGGAGAAGTCATACCCATTCACCAAGTAGATATCCCTGTGGATAACCCCATTGAAAGCAACAATATTTTCCTCGTGGCTCCCTTAATCATTTGTCATGTCATAGATAAGCGAAGTCCTCTTTACGATATCTCTGCTACTGACCTGGCACTCCAGGACCTGGAGCTCATTGTGATACTTGAAGGAGTTGTAGAAACGACTGGCATCACAACACAGGCAAGAACCTCCTACATTGCAGAGGAGATCCTGTGGGGTCACCGCTTTGTGCCCATCGTCACTGAAGAGGAAGGCGTGTATGCAGTCGACTACTCCAAGTTTGGCAACACTGTCAAAGTGGCAGCGCCGCGTTGCAGTGCTCGAGAGCTTGATGAGAAGCCATCCATTCTCATCCAGACCCTGCAGAAGAGTGAGCTGTCCCACCAAAACTCCCTGCGAAAACGCAACTCCATGAGGAGAAACAACTCCATTCGGAGGAGCAACTCCATGCGAAGAACCAATCCCTCCCTCATCGTACCCAAAGTACAATTTATCACGCCCGAGGGGAGCCAGAGTGCCTCAGAAACATGATACACAGCTTTGGGCTTTGGAAGAAGGAGGCACCCATGGTGTTTTGTTTAAATTTTCTTTTACTTCAGAAATTGAGGACACAACGCAGAAAAGAACCATGCAAGAACTATTTATTCTGTTACTTACTGAAAGCACTACCTAATGGCATTAAGAAACACTTTAGCACTTAGTGTATGAATTAATAAAAAATGGCACGTACACTAAAGAAAACACAGTTCGCTCATGTAATATAATGTGTCTTTATACTTGTTTTAATGGCATGCTAATTTTTTACATGTTTTTCCTACCAAGGTTCTCTTTTATTAACTTTTTCTGCTGGCTGTCACAAAATGTGGGTTTTTTTCTTTGTAACTGAGTGACCCACCTGCAGATAGGAGTGCTTTCTTAAAACTGCTGCATACAACAGCTCTGACAGCTTTTGTGTGGGTTATTTGGATATCAATCTTTTGGGTGAATTTCTTGTTCTCTTGAAAGGAGTAGCTAAATTCCTCAATGGCTTCACTTTCAGTTTTCCAGCTTTTTTCATTCCATCAGTTTATGGCAAAGGCATTTTGAGAGCAAATTCAGGTCAGCTGAAGTGACCTGACCATCCCAGAGGAAAACTAGTGCCACTCTGGGCAGCACTGGCAGAAGAACCAGTGAAAGGGCACAGCCTCTTGCAGAGCTCTGCTCTTCTTCTCAGGGTGAGATACTCCACTGCGAGACTGTGTGCATCTGTAACGTAGCTTTAGCCCGAGGTGAGAAACTCAAGTTGTCTCAGCTGCCACCTGTGCATCCATTTCACTGTAATTATTCAAGCTGAAAAAAGCACATGCCTGTTTAACATCCTCTTCATATCAGTGGAAGACCAAATCCTGGGTTCTTTTTCTCTTACAGATTCATACTCTGAAGGCAACAAGTGTACTTCCTTCACTTAGAGTATTTTTTGTAGTCTGTTTGCTTCAGCAGGTTAATTTTTGCCATGGAAATTCATGAATGGAAATGAGAAGGAACCATACCAATAATATTAAAGATAGTGTTTTCAAAACTATGTGTAGAATTTTCAGGGAGACTTGGGTGCTGCTGCTGAATTACTATTTTTCAGCAGTGTTTCATCTGTGGTTTTATATAACATAGCATTGAGAATTGGGGACAGGCAGCTTTTCTTTTCAAATTGAAATGAGTGTTTATTACCTAGATCCTTCCCAAAAATGTCATCACAAGTTTTTCTGCAGGAGTAAATAAATATATGACAACTAATTGTATCACATTTGGTAATGTTAAATTGATGGATGCTTTTTTCCTCTGCAAATAAGAAGTATAATTATGGACAAACTCCTGTTCAGATTTCTTACAGGAGTTGCCTTATGTCTGTAACTTGAGAGAAGTACTAACCCTGTGCTAACTCTCCAAGCCAGTGAAACGCTGAAATATTTTTAGAATTTTAAATATCAGAAAGCACAGAGAGCAATTGTTTGCTCTGTAGTGTAGAGTTCAGAGTCCACAGGTGCTCTCCAGAAAATAAACACTGACAAAATCCTTCATCTGAAGCAGTAGCAGAAACTGAAGTTTCTGTTAAAAGGATTAATTCCCTGGCCTGCCTATTAATGTTCTGGAAGGATGGATGGTGAACATCTGGAGATAGTAATCTGTCCATTGTGTGTCCAAACAATGAACATCTGTACCTTCCAAGAAAAGTCAGAGCAAAGCATATATAATTTGTCTCTGGCCTCCATTTTCAGGGACGTGAATTTCTTTAAGGCTGTCTGTTTGATAAATGGTTAAGTCAGATGCTGTACAAAAGCTTATTTTCTACAAAATAAAAAAGTGACAGTAGTGATTTATTCTTTCTCTTATTTTTCCCTATTTCTTCCCTTTTTTTTTCTTTGTATTCTCCATTAATTCTTCTATTCTTTTGGTCCTTCTTGTATCCCTGGCTTTTCTATGGTCTGGTTGAGTAATAATTTGACATTATCTCAATACTCCCTCAGTATTTCAGTTTCTCAATACTCCCTCAGTATTTCAGCTAAGAATTTTTTTTCACCCACAACCATTTTCTCCTTAAGTACCTTTTTCTTTCTTCCAATTTTTATTTTGCCTTCATCTCCCTCTTTACACCTAAACTACTATCTTTCCCTAAGGCTGTTATTGGTGCCCCTACTATTCCCATCCCTCAGTAACACAGTGTAACCAGAACTGCATTATTCAACTTCACTTACTCTATGCATTTAGTACACTTTGACTCTTCAAAAGGCCTACCAGGGAGATGTCACTGTTGCTGGTGTAACCTTCTGTGAGGAGCAAAACTATTTCCTAAGAGTAATTATAAAGTCATTCCAGGACAGGTGCAATATCTGGGACTGCACTTTATTTTTTTCTTTCTAGCCTTAACTTAAAAGAATGTCTATATTTTAAACAGAAAAATGGCAGTGAAATCCTTTGTCCTCTTTGTGGACACTCAGGAGATTCAGAGTTACCATGGTGGGAACGTAGAGAGTGAACACACGCAGACAACACTTGCAGAGGATCTAAAGCTTAATGCTGCATGGTCAAAGCCAGCCTTTGAGTAATAGGATTTGGAGGAAACTTTCGTTGTTGGCAGGTTATTCTGTAGCTGTCGCTTACATATGATGCAAGCCAGGGACAGAGGTAGGACTCTGGTGCAGGCACACCCTGAGTAAATCAGGTCTCTGCCAGAGGGCTGGAAGACCGCAAACACAAGGTGTCTTCCTTTCCTCCCATGTAGACTGATGCCACGAAACCCCACAGTGAAGCCAGTCACCAGAAAGCCCCAGCTGTGGCCAAGTCTTGCCAGGATGCGCCATGTATGGTCATCGAGTGTTGCCTAGAGTCCAAGAAGTCTGGCTTCAGAGAGGAACCCTCAGCACCTGTGGCATACAGGCAAGTGCTGCTGA
>NW_010159158.1:9180-23761 GCF_000695765.1 Mesitornis unicolor
AGGGCTCAATGTGGGGTTTCAGGCTGCCCGCTGGAGGGGTAACCTGGCTGAGCAGGACTGCCAAGGGGTCTGTGTCACAGGCAAGGCAACATGGTTACCCTTCTAGCCTAGGCTGGACATGGGCTACTGAAGATACAAGCGGGATAAGGCACCTAAGCCTTCAAAACTGACAAAAATTGGATTGTGACTCAATGAGCAATAGCTGGGTGTATTTTGGGTGCTACAAGGCACCTTGTCTGGTTCTCAAAGCTGTTTAGATGGCCATTGATCTCCTGTCAGGGGCACGACACTCCTGCCCACTCAAAGCACCTCTCTTGGGCACACTCCAGTGCACTCAACTGCATCCTTCTCTGTGTACCAAACCCCCCTAAAGCCTGCTGCCACTCATGCTTTGAACCTCTCCATAACACTTGGCACAACTGTGGCCCTGTAAAATGATCCCCTTCTTGAGTATTGTTTTGTGGGCACATGTTGCACCACAGCAGTTTGCCCTTGTGAATGCAACGGCTTGGCTACATCCACAGAAGGGTTATCCCAAGCTTTCTGGGATACTCAAGACATCGTACACCAAGAGAGCAAGAAGTATATTCAGATTTAGGCAAGACCTCATGTATGTAATATGCCTTTGTCCTAATGCCATGTTTTACTGAAGTCCATCAGATCATTTCAGAGGCACACAACTCAACTTGCCTCTCAGCAATCTTGCATGTGTTTCACAAAAACTCACACCTTTATCTATATTGCATAAAGTTCAGGCAAGGAACTATGTTTTGCTTTTCCATCTTGAAAGCAGTATGCACACCCCGTTCTTGCTGATTGAAAAAAACATGGCTAATTTTGTGTATCTTTTCTTCCTTCACAAACTAAGATTGAGAACATTTTGTAAGACCAGTTTCCAAGTTTTCCAGTGATTACTATTAGCTCATTTCTGTGAGTGAAAAAGTAGGTAGTGCAAGCCCACAAAGGAACTTTGGAGGAAAAAAAATAGATATTGTATGATGCAAGGAACAAAGCTTTCATTATTTTTGACAAATTATATTGTCTGTGGAGTCTGATATTTTCAAAACACTGGTGGGAGTTTGGAAGGCACCATCAAGCAGTAAATAATGTCCTGCTAAACTCTGATTTTGTGCTGTGCTACCACTAAAACAGAGTTTCATTGCTACCACTAAAACAGAGTTTCATAGCCCCAGCATGGTATCCTGCAAGTGTATGCCAGTCTGGTCTCCTGATGCTTGTATCAAACATGATACTGGAAATTCACGGTGAGCTGGGTGGTGGCTGACTCCAGAACCTGTGGTCACCAGTCTCTATGGAGGGTGATGCTGAGTCTTGTGGATGCAAGGTTGGGGCTGGAGGCAGCAAGGGCCCTGGTGTCAGTGCCCTGGGGTGGTGAGTTGTCCCCAGGAGCAGACTGAGAAGTGATGTGGCTTTCCAGGTGCTTTGGACAATGTTCTTCATGGGAAGGTATCATTCTTCGTGTCAAGCTGACTGGGGGACACTTGCTGTGTGTGACGGATGACAGTGAAATACAAAATGACGCAGTAAATTCCCACTTCTCTAAACCTGATTTCCTGGTCTGGGTTGCTTGCATAGCCAGGTGAGAGTTAACTTTTTCTCCTGCAAATGCTTATGTTAAAATATATTTTCATATATGTGTGTTTACATTACATCCAGACTAATCTAAGCTGATAGGCAAGAATTTCTAATACCTCTAGCATATTAATAATGTTTCTCAGCCCTATCTCTCTGAATTATGTTTCCTACTTCCCCTTAAGAATTCTTTGACCTTTAAAAAGAAAGATTTCTCATGTGATAACCAGACGGTAAAGATAAAATATGTTCCCACATTCCCTTATTGGACAGTGTAGAGAGATTTAGCCTGCAGAGACAAGATCAATGCTGTCCAAGAGAAACAGCCACTGAGAGACTGAGACACTGACAGTCAGGATACATCACCAAGAGGCCTGGATTAAAAGAAGTATTTAAAAATACTCTTAAGTATTCAGACCACTGGTGAGTTATCAGTTAACAGTGAACAGAATATGCTGGAACCATCATGACATCCTACAGTGTAGGAAAGACAAAACTCATGCATTCAAGGAAAACATTATCTATACTTTAGTTACTGATATGAATAATTTTAACATTTAGGTTATTAAAAAATCAAAGAGGCAAAAAAAAAGCGATGGATTCTCTCTTCACCTTTAAAAAGGTTTAATGCCCTTTTAAAAATAATTAAACTCCTACTGAGGGAACAAAAAAACCGGGGGGGGGGGAAGAAAACCAGGGTTAGACATCCCCAAATTGTTGATTTATTTTGACAAAGGCATTTCAGTTTTAATTATGGATCCTTCAGACAGTACTGACAAAAGTTCCTGGGGATAATTAGTAAAAATTAAGGTATTTAATCATGGCAGGAGTGTCCTGGTTTTGCTGGGTTTGAATTGTAGAATTCCATTTTCAGTACAGTAGAACTGCATTTCTGAGAGAATTGCAGTGTTCAATTTAGTGAAACCAAGTTGGTATTATAAATAGATTTATATTCCTTATAGTAGCTGGTGAGACTTTTGTTTTGGCTTTATGCTAAGAGGCATATTGATAGTGCATGATATTTTGGGTCTTGGAAATGATGTTCACATTAACTCATAGTCTTATTTTTCAGTCTTTGCCTGAACCTGTGTTCATAGTTTCTTTTGATTTATTTTTTATTTTTTTTTTATTTTCCCCTTCTCTGCACAAGAGAGTGGGGGGGTGGAAATGAAAGTCTGTGATTTTCTGGAACAGATGACCCAGGACAGGTGACCCAGGTGTGATCCAAGCTGACCAATTGAATATATTCTATCATATAAACGTCATACCCACTATAAATTGAGGAGTTTGCAAGGAACAATTTCTGTCTTCCTTCTTCTTCAGATGGCAGCTGTCTCATCTAGCTTATTCAGTTCCTGAGGCTTGTCCCTCCCTTGTCGCATTTTCATTGGTGCACAGACAGCAACTGTTGGTGACCTCAGTATATCTTTGGTTGTTTTATTACAATTGTTCCTATTCTTATTAAAATTATTTATTTTTATTATTATTGTTGTTCTTGTTATTATTATTGTTATTTTTTCAATTTGGTTTATTGTAATTATTAAGTAGTCTTTATCTAAACCAGACAAGTTCTTTCACTTTTAGTCTCTCAATTCTTTCCTCCCTCCACCCCACCGGGGAGGGAGAGAGTGAGTGAGCGACTGTGTGGTATTTACCTGTTAAACCACAACAAGGAGTTTACTTTGTTTCCTCTTGTTGTTAACTTTTGGCTTAGTAGCAAGGATGAGAAAGTCAACTCGTGTATGGGCCAATGTGAAATTATATTTCTTGGTTTTATGGTCTGAGATCTACTGCAAAGATCATTTAATTGAGGAATGGCACTGGAGTGACTGCAAAGAGCTGTTGTGGTTTGGGGCTCAGTGTTTTCCTCACCAAGGAAGGGAGAGCATCACTGCTCTCCTCAAGAGTTATTTTTGTAACCACAACAGGCACCAAAATTAATTGCATCCTTCAATGGACTACCCTCTTTATCCTTCAGAGTATATTATTTTTCATGTTAGGTCTTTGATTCTGGGTGATCCGTGTTGGTCTGTCAAAAAGGAGTTGCTTCTGCTGACTGTCACACTTTTCAGATTCAGTCAAGGCCAAGATTTAAAGCAAAACTGAGGGGTTGCAACACCCAGTAAATTAAACTCTACTGAGTTTGAACACAAGCAAGTGGTAATTGTTAGCCCCTTGGGTGGTCAGCTTTGAGTCTCACAACATTTCAAAAATATGTTAAATAATAAAATATGTTCTATCTCAGCCTTAGCCAATGTTTCTAAATTGTGTTATAAACAGATACTATTCCTGGCTGATCAGATTAAAATGTTTGTGACATGCTATTTTTTCCATATACAATATCTCACCATATTCTCTCAATCTTTTGCGTTAAATTAAGAGAGTTATAAGATTTCTGAACTCAAGCTCTTCTTATAGTCAGCTCCTTTGTACTGCCTATACATCAACATGAAAAATGGAATACAAGTCTGAATGTACTACTCAAAATATTTAATTTAACCTAATTTTAAAAACACAAGTATCCTTTAGTTTATATTGGTATTAAGCATGTCATTATTGGTCATGAGATTTTCTCCTTCAGGGACAATAATCTGTTTAAATTTTAATTCAGACATTCTGGTTAAATATAAAAAGTAACAGTCAATGAGCAAATAGTAAGTTTATGTTTTTATCAACTGCTCAAATACAACAATATTGCTTATGATAGAGCATCATGTTTCTGTGAATGTTTGTAGTAAACTGTGTGACTAAGGCCAAGTTTTTCAGTGTGTCCTTTTTCAGAGATTTAAAAAAGAAAAGCCTTCTACAACTCAATTTATTGTGGTATGTCTTGAGGAATGACCACAAGAAATATATAACTGGACATGACTGCATTTATTACACAGGTGCAGCTCAGTACTACACTTCAACTTGTGCTCCATTTTGAAGGACAGCTGTCTGATCACTGAGAGCATAATGCTATGTCCAATATTTAAACTGGGCTTATTTTTGGCTTGAATATCAAAGTTCCACCAGTATCATTTAGGCTAGACAATCCCTGTCAAAGCAATAATGTGGAAGAAGAGGTTACCATCCTTCCCTTAGGAGCACGAGTGTTGTAGCACTGACCCAACTGCATGTTGTATATCTACAACCTTGCTGTCTGTAGGCCTGGGTTAACTCCCAGAGGATTTCAAGTCAATGCTTGAGTTTTTTCAGTCACAGTCTAAGTTATGAAAGCCAGGTTGAGAAAGAAAATCTACCTGTGTCACTCAAAAGACATTCACAGAATTAAACCGGGAGCAGTAAGGTGACTACGTAAGGCCACAAAGCAGCTGCCAACAGTGGAGCCACCGGACCTTTACTTGTGCTCCTTCTGTCAATGAAGGCTTCAGGCTAAATGGGCCATCTTCTGGTTGTTTTTTTCCTTGCTGCAGTCTTAACCATGGTTTCACCCTTGTTTAATTAAACTTGGAAACACTGCAACCCAAATCATACACAAGCCCCTAAAACATTTCATCACAACAGCTTAAAACCGCTCATGTTTATAAGTAATGGAAAATCCTACATGTAAAACACAAAGGGCTATGCTGTACCTTGTTTTCAGGGGAAGTTGAAGAAGTTCCAGGGCTAATATACTACAGTCATATAAATTACTAGAGTAAGTGCACAAAATTAGAGTAATGAGAATTTAAGATGACTAAAATAAAGATTTCCTGACCGTGCACTGAATGGTAAGTAGAACAGTCCTCAAAGCAGAGGTGGCACAAACCTTACTGATGGAGTTGTTTAAAGTGAGACCATACACAGCATAATAATTTAGCAGGGAAACATGTAGATTAAGTCAGCCGTATCTTTCTCATTACAAATGCTAACATCTGAACACTCATTCACTGAGAATCTGCTAGTGATTTCTACAATATAGAAAGATCATCTTAAGTAGGTAGCCACACCTTGCACAGTGCTTGCTATTCACCGCAAATCACACAGGTAGCAACTAGTTATAACTTACTATGTCTTTCCAACATAATACATCTCTGTATATTCATACATTCTTTCCTATTGCATTTCAAGCACAGGACTATTAATTCATCAATAATTTCCTTAAACTTAAATTCTCCTTGTGTGCATTATCAAACAAGAAAAGCTTGTTTATATTTATATAAACAGGTGTAACTCTATATAAAGAGGTAAGGGTTTGCACTGCCAGATTTGATGGTAGGAATTCTCCAGGTTATTGTTACTTAGGCTTTCCAACCAATAGATTTCACTTAAAACTTGGTCTCTGGCCACACAGACACAATTATATATATATCAAAAATCCTTATGTCACAGAGATCCCCTCACATGCTTTAGAGAGGAAAAGACCAGCACTGGATGGACTTCTCTCTCATCCAGGGCCTCAATTAACAGCACTGATCTTTGAGCAAAAGTACCAGCTCTCTCTGTTTTCGCAGGAATTATGGAAGGTCCAGCACAGGAGAAGATGCATTTTTTTGTTTGGGAGAACAGGCTGTGAAGGGGCAATTTTCATCCTTATTAGGGCAACTTAGCAGTGATTAATGTGACATGATGTCACAGGAGAAACACTGGTTTTGAGACTGATTTTTGCTTGTAACTCATTGCAATGTGTTGGTTTAGATTTCTGTCAAGTGTCTCAGAGAGCTTCACATGACCACTTTCCTTTTTGAAGTTTTCAACTTGACTTACAAATGCAAGCTGGTCCATGCCAGTGTGCCATCTGGACAGAAAACAGGGCAGGAGAGTCACAAAGTGAAACTTACCTTTCTTCCCCCATAAGGATTTACAAGCTTTTCATATGAGCACTTCAGAAATGTAATTTGGCATATGACACAGGGGAAATAAACAGTAATGGAAAAATGTGTCCATGTACAAGTGTGCGTGTGCAAATACACATGCAAAGCCAGTTTATGTTTTGTTCCTGAACCTTTTTTGAGAAAAAGGAGGAGTCATTTTAGAAGAAACAGATTTCAGGCCTCTCTTTGAAAAATTTGCCCATTGTAATTTTGTGTATGAAATAATCAGGAGGCTGTGGCAGTTCAGATTAGTAAAATTGCCATATGGACCTATCTGCCCAACAGCATCAATCATGGCACCCACACAAAAGAGGGTACAAATGTACCTTTCAAGGGGTGAAATATTTATTAACAAAGACACGGCAGGCTTACCAATTTGTTTCATTCAGAGATATCAGTTTTTAAAGGATAATGATTACTCTCAGAACCCACTCATGGCTCACAGCCATGGATAGCTGCACATACCATGCAGGACATGCACTTTTGGTAGTGACCACACAGCTATGTGCCTCCCCATTCACATCAGGCAGGGACTTGCTCCAGCTGGGTTGCATGCGAACTTCACAGCAACAGCGAGGATCAGCCCTGGATCTTCTTGCTCTCAAAATCACATGTGCCTAATGTCCCCCTGGGGAAGGCTGGCTCGAAGCTGCCAGAAGCACAGTTCAAAGGACTGTGAAGGACAAACCAGACCCCTGATTCACTCCCACAGCTTTTGCTTTGCATTTTGCTAAACAATTGATTATTGCATGTAAGGGCCTTGCACACACTGAACTGGAATAGTTCCTTGCACCCTCTGAGCATTAATGACTGGGATTCTTGGTAATAAATAGTGGATAATGAACGCTGCAACGGTTCCTATGGTGTCTGCTGGGCTGCCATGGTGAATCAGCTCAAAGAAGGGCTGCTGTATCAAAGAAAGAGAAAACCCAAGAATGGTAGGAAAAATCATCCTTCAGCATACATGTATTGTAAAGAGGCAATGACAGGGCAAGGAGTCCAGGGATACTGGAGAACAAATGACTGCAGCAGACTTGAAGGAGCTTATCAGCCACAGGAGGAGAAGACAGCTCCTCCAGGGAACACACTAATGTGGGAATGCACTGAACAAGTCAAGGGATAGTTGGCTTTTAAGGAAAGCAGAAGTGAATTTCAGCTGTTCACAGTTTTAAAGACATTTCTTACTAAATGTGCTATTCTTTTTGTTAGAGTAAACGGTAAAGTTTTGATAAAGTTTTTTTTTATAAAGAACCCTTTCAACATTGAAAGGGTTATGAAACACTGGAACAGGCTGCCTAGTGAAGTGGTGGAATCACCATCCTTGGGTGTATTTAAAAGCCACCCAGATATGGTGCTCAGGGACATGGTTTAGAAGTGGGCATGGTTGGACTTGATGATCTTAAAGATCTTTTCCAACTATAATTATTACATTATTAAATGTGATTTTGGTTCATTTCAGATCAAAGACTTCTGAAAGGGAGATCTGCAAGTACTAGATTCCAGTTGCTGTGCTGGGTGGAACATGATAAGACATAGATACTTAATAAAATGGGAACAGTAGAGTGCCATCTGTTAATATGGATAAATGTGGACATGATTAAAACACTGAGGATGCTGTTACCAATAAGACAGACAGAAACACCTGAGCACCTCTGAAATCCCAAACAGTTCAGCAATCTCTATAGACTTGCTTTAAGTCTCCTCCAAATTAGAAGGGTTCTCAAGGAAGCCTCTGCACTTAAATACATGCTTAAGAGTCCAAAGTGCAGGCGGAAAGAGCACTCAAAATGAAAAGTGGCAGGATCTCCAGAGCTATGTATAATAAAGGAGTTTTCCTAATCCTGAAACAGCCCCTCCCAAGCAGTGGGCCTGTGCCTTCCAGCCCCAGGGAGTTATTTAACCCTAAACTTACATACCAACACAAGCATCTTTGTTTAGATATTTCAATGCAACCTCTGCAGGAAAAGAAAACAGCAGTAAAGTTCTGGCTGCATTTTGTTTCATAGATTTCTGGTAAGAAAAGGAAGATTATGTAGCAACAGCTCAACTAATACTTCAAAAAAATACATCAGTAATGAAGTAAGCGAACAAGATTTATCTTCCTGTATTTTATACCTCATGGTTCAGTACTGGTTTTGAAAGCATTGTCTCCTTTTTGATAGAGGTGTAGCTCCAAACACTGCAGGGTAGACTGGTGCTGTTTGAAATGACAGATGTGAAAGCTGTATAATGAAAATAAATTTAGGTACATTGTTTGGATCACCTATGTGCATTTATTAGACCTGTCCTTTCTGTGAGTCTGCGAAGTGTCTTCCAAATGCTGTGACTGCAAGCAGCTCATATCAGAAAACAGTATCAGGTAGGAAATAGCAGTCCATGTTAGCTAAAATTCATGATTAGTTCTGACATAATCTGAATGTAATCTGAATCTTTCTAATCCTAACTCCTAACTGGCACAACATAGTCTTCTGTGGAGGACTTCAGGTTTTCCAGTTGCAATTCCAATGTATTTTTCAATTTTTATTCACAGTTACTATGCTGTATTTCCAGAAGATAGAACAAATACGTGTCTTCATTTTATAAACAAAGCAGAGTTTGTTTCTGGTTCAACAATGTAGTAAGTACACTGTAGTTACAGCAGGCACAAATCATCACTGGCCTCTTATGCCACAGATGCTGCCCTGGTTTGCCCTCAAGTTTGTTGAATCTGGCCCCCAAATTCCCTGTGGGAGAATCTATGAAAGCAGAGACAGATAATGGCCCCATACTGGACTGAGATTTCCAGAGCTCATCATGCTTCCTACCACCAAAAATGTAGCCAAAGTAGCCCAGCTCAGCTCAGTCTTGCTCAAACAGATGCTGGGAGAACAAACCTCTGTATGTCCATTGTTACAAGCCAGTTTAGACTCAAGCATAAAGGAAAAAGCCTTACAGTTACATAATTACATGTACTACTTGAAGTCAGGGAAATCAAAATAACTTCTCTCAACTAAGCAAAGGTCCAGTAATCACTTGAGAAACTAAATGTCAAACAAGAAGCATCTCCAGAGTACTGAGCATTCCCAGAGGAAGCAAGAGACACATTTCTCCTTGAGAAAATTTCCCACCAGCAGAAAGCAAGGCCATCACGTAGTTTACATAACAAAAACTTGAACAGATCCCAGTAGTAATATACGAATTGAGATTTCTGGGGGGGTGTGATTGTTTTGTGTTGCTTTATCTAGTTCATAAACCTGAAATTTAATATTTACAAATAGCATTTTATATTATCTTCCTGTTGATATGGCTTTCTCTTTGCCATTTAAAACAGAAGACCCAGGATTGCAATGCAAAATCTCTTCAGTATAAAAACAAGACCACACTTCACTCATCACTTCCTAACATACATTGTTATATTATATGAAAGGAACTGAAAACCATGGTAAGGTTGTAATAAGTTAAATCACAGGAGCTGGTTTACTGTCAAAATCTATATTAGAACATGTCCCAGAGTATAGGAGTGGGAGGCTGTGTCTAAGTCCTTCATGAATCAGTCAAAACTGGATTTGTCACAAAAATGGAGAAACACCTAGACACCCAAAATAAATGCCCTGTTTTCATATAACCTTTTTTTACTGTGTGCTAAACACCAACATGCTAAGGAGAAGAGTAATTCTTCTTTCCCTTGTATAATAAAATTAAGTCCTGGAAAATGAATACTGTCATAAATAAGCCCCTTTCCTTTCCTTAGTCTAGTCCTAGGTTTTAGTTACCCCAACTTACACACCCCTTCTTTTCTTCTGACTATAGTCAGCCCTGTCCTCTTGTTGTTCCCGTATAAGCAACTCACTGTCAACATGGAGCTCCTGGTCTAGAGCCACAGCCTGGCTCAGGCCACCCGTCTTCTGGAGGCAACATGACCATGGTGCCACTTGGTGACCCAGCACTGGCAGTCTTCTCAGGTGATCAGCCTGGCAAAAACAAACAAAGAAACGAACTAATATGTAATTGAAGTCCAAGAAACATTAAAAATAAAATTCTACAGAAAAGCCATAGACTGTGAGAAGACAGGGGAGGCAAGGTTTAAATTCCATGTCTTATCTCTTTCACTGTTCAGGTTTCCAGGGTCAGGCTTTTTTGTATTTATTTCTCTCTGGGATAGGAATGTCTGATCACTTGCAGAATACTATTAATTTTAAAATATTTGTAGCCTGAAACTTGACAGAAGACTTTTTTTTTCAATCTGAAGACTTAACCCAGATTGTAATGTCATGGTAAGACATTACTATAACATTTTTCATACTTTTGTTTTGATCTGAACTCAAGGAATCACAAAAGTTAAGACAGAGATACTTTACATTTGTCTTTCTCTTAATGGCGTCTTTCACTGGATTCTTGCCATATCTTGCTGGAAATATGTTTATCACACCAGCTGAAACAGCCAAACTCTTTCTGACAGACTATGGGATAGGGTGAAAATATAGCCATAGGAATCAATTCTTATTAACTGATCAATCCTGGAGGCTGTTTATCAGATTGGCTTTACAAGAAACCAAACCATAGAAATCCCAAGACATCCATTCCCTTCCACAGAATGGAAAGCTTTGCGAGAGTGGGAAATTAGAATAAACATTCTTCACTCTGCGTGTTTGTATCTGTATAAACACATGAATATATGTAGTAAAGGAACAATTTAAGCAGTGAAGATTAACAGATATGCTACATTAGTCCTTTATGTTGATCTTCTAAAAGCTGCAATAGATTTCTCATTAAAACCTTTCAAAGATGGATCCTGACCTCTGCTGCACAGCTGCCTGGATGGAAGAGGGTACAGAGCAGATCAAGACTCATATAAGAAATACAACATATTCTGTCTGACAGAACAGTTTTAAGAAATAAGTCACTGAGACAGCATGTCACCCTTCACTGATAGGGAACTTATGCTTCATTTAGAAAAGAAGGCATATTGCAGCATATTTATTTCATCATTAAGAAGGACTGATCATTCACAAAATATTTTTGCAATCCGTTGTCTGAATTTCCCAGAAAATATATTGCTACATAACTTAGCCATGTCCTACGCCAATGGTCATTTACTGAAAGGTATGAGATAACATTCACTGAAACTCAGTCACCTTCCTCATGTCTCTGTTTTGGCTGAGGCAGACGGAGCTAGTCAGGGAAGATAGAGATATTCAATAAACATAGTCATCGTTTAGTTTAATGATGAGAAAAATGGTGGATGAAGAGATAAACAAACTTCCCTGACTGTTGAGAGTGGCTGGGAGCATTGCATTCTTCAGTATCACTGGCCTGTCACCTTGGGGAGTTCATTTCCACATAAATCAAACATTAACCAGACAGGGTAAAACTGTTCTCACTGCTACAAAGGAGGCAGCTGGCCAGCTCAAAAGGACGAATTCTCTACTCCTCTGGGACATATGGAAATGGCCATTACAAGACAATATTTATTTATAAACACACTTGGCCCCGTCAATTGGGCTTGAATATATAGAGGAATGGAGCTTATTAGTAAGATAAAGCTTTCCCATGACCTATAGAGGACACTGCATAGGGACCACAGATGTTCTGTATTAGAAAAGCTGGAAAATTTATGTCAATGGCCATGGAAAGCTCAGTTTGAAAATAAGTAAATAAATAAATAAGTAGGTCACCAGCAAAGACAAGGTTGACACTGGAAAATAGATCTTCCAGGATATTTAGCCTTTATTTATTTAATTAAGTGGAACAGATCCTGGCCTCAACTGCATGTGTCACTTGACTGAGCAACTCTGCTGAAGTTACCAGAATTATTCTGGATTTGCACCAATGTAGAGCCTGACAGACAGTAGGCTCTGCGGTGGCTGGTCTGTCACACAGGTGAACACATGCGTGCGTGCGCACGCACACACGCGCATATAGACACATGGAGGTTTGCCTTTGCAATGGGTTTCAAGCAGTGCCAGGAAAGGGACAGGGAAGAACTGCACTTCTGAAGTTAATCTATACCACTTTCTTTATGCAAGTACGGAAAAAAACTGTGTTCCCAACAAATAAACTCTTAAGTACTCAGGTTCTTCTGCATAACTTAAATCATGGAGCTTGTCTCCACTTAAGGCTCTGGGCAAGCCCAGGGAGCAGGATTTTCTCTCTATTGTCCCCTACCCTCCCAGGTAAGGATTGAAAAAAAGGCAACAGAGAAAAGATGCTTCACACAAGGTCGGAAGTTAAGACTATAACAAGTTTAATGAAAACAACAGGGAAAAGGAAAAGGGAATTAATAAGGGACAAAGGATATTTAACTTTATACAAAACCCAATCCCAGTAGTCCCGAGTGTAAGTGTCCAAGCAGTGCCTTGTGGCCGCTGGGATTCACCAGGGACCGCAGTGGTACCAGGAAGTGGATGGTGGTGGATGCTGCTGAGCAAGTGGAGGTAGTCCCAGCCCTCCTGAGATGCCACTGGAAAACTGCCGAAAGCCAGGAAAGCCTACTAAAACCTTGGGCCTCCTCGGTTTTTTTAGACTGTGGCCAGAAAGGGGAGGGAACAGTACTGATCTCTGAACCCCCAGGGTCCTACAGACACCACCTGTCCTTCCCTTTCAGGCTGTTAACCCTTAAACCATAACAGAGCTTCTTAACACAGTATTTGTGGCCCATTTTAAGATGGAAATCCAGGAAAAGCTACACAAAAACGTAACAAGACCTGATTAATTTTTTATTTAGCAGGGCCTATTTCTTCAGATGGTGTAAGCTGGCCTGTCAATGCCCAAGGATCATCTCTGCTTACAACAGCTCTGAATCTGGCCCTGACCAAATGCAAACCATATCACATCCTGGCTGGCCTGAAGCCTTTACTCAAAGGTTTTGTGTATCTATGCAGGCTGTGCTCATGAAAGTCTGCTCATGAAAAGTTGATGTTGTTTGCACAGCTGCAGACTCTCTGTACACCTGTGGTCTGACTCACAGCCTCCTCCTGCAACTCAGCTGCTTCTTCCCTCTACGGAGCAATCAGACCAGCATCTCCTCACCTATCTGTACGGCAAGGGACTTTTCCATCACACACTTTTGCAGTCTTGATCCCCCCATCTGCCAGAGGGTGCTGGCTAGTTACCTTCCAGTAGAGCCTTCTGAGAGACATGCAGTATAGCCTACTGTTTTTTCCAACCATTAAAAGGACCTTCTCATGTTCAGATGTGCCAGGCCACTCACTGATGCAGCAGGAACAAACAAACAAACAAACAAACCCAAAAACCCCAAAACCCCACAACAACCAAAAAACCCTGTTTTTTCTAGCTAGAACTGAGAGAATCCCCATTAACCCACATGAATAGGAGCAAGCGAGGACAAAGAATGCTTGGGATGGTGAAACATCTTCCCTATTACAGTTCCACAATTAAAATGCTACAGCTGTCTCATGGCTGAAAATGTCACAAATGTGTGAGTGACTGACAGATCACCATCAGGCAAAGAAAGTATTGGTTTCTTTAAATACATTGGCAACAAAAGGAGGACTAAGGAAAGTCTCTCCCCTCTAGCAGATGTGGGTGGAAGCATAGTGACCAGGGTTGAGGAAAAGACTGAGGTACTTAATGCCTTCTTTGCCTCAGTCTTTAGTAGGAAAACCAGTAGTACTTTGGGTACCCAGTCCCCTGAGCAGGAAGACAGGGATGGAAAGCACAGTGAAGCCCCCATAATCCATGAAGAGGTGGTTAGCGAGCTGCTACACCACTTAGATATACACAAGTCTATGGGGCCAGATGGGATCCACCCCAGAGTCCTGAGGGAGCTTGCAGAAGTGCTCGCCAAGTCACTTTCCACCATTTGTCAGCAGTCCTGGCTGACTGGGGAGGTCCCAGTTGACTGGAGGCTTGCAAACGTGATGCCCATCTACGAGGGCCAGAAGGAAGACCCAGGGAACTACAGACCTGTCAGTCTGACCTTGGTGCCAGGGACGGTGATAGAACAAAACATCCTGAGTGCCATCACACGTCACATGCAGGACTACGAAGCAATCAGGCCCAGTCAGCATGGGTTCAGAAAGGGCAGGTCCTGCTTGACTAGTCTTATCTCCTTTCATGACGATGTGACCTGCTTGGTGGACGAGGGGAAGGCTGTGGATGTTGTCTACCTGGATTTAGTAAGGCCTTTGACACCGTCTTCCACAGTATCCTCCTGGAGAAGCTGGCTGGGGATGGCTTTGGCTGGGCCTACG
>NW_010159158.1:24158-34853 GCF_000695765.1 Mesitornis unicolor
GCCCAGGTGGCCAAGAAGGCCAATGGCATCCTGGGGTGTATTAGAAGGGGTGTGGTTAGTAGGTCGAGAGAGGTTCTCCTCCCCCTCTACTCTGCCCTGGTGAGACCGCATTTGGAATATTGTGTTTAGTTCTGGGCCCCTCAGTTCAAGAAGGATGGGGAATTGCTTGAAAGAGTCCAGCGCAGAGCCACAAAGATGATTGAGGGAGTGGAGCATCTCCCTTATGAGGACTGGCTGAGGGAGCTGGGTCTCTTTAGCTTGGAGAAGAGGAGACTGAGGGGTGACCTCATTAATGTTTATAAATTTGTAAAGGGTCAGTGTCAGGAGGAAGGAGCCAGGCTCTTCTCTCTCATGTCAAATGATAGGACAAGGGGCAATGGGAGCAAGCTGGAGCATAGGAGGTTCCATGTGAACATGAGGCAAAACTTTTTTACTCTAAGGGTGACAGAGTACTGGAACAGGCTGCCCAGAGAGATTGTGGAGCCTCCTTCTATGGAGACATTCAGAACCAGCCTGGATGTGTTCCTGTGTGACCTAGTTTAGGTGATCCTGCTCTGACAGCAGGGTTGGATGGGATGATCTTTCGAGGTCCCTTCCAACTCCTAAGATTCTGTGATTCTCTGATTCTGTGAAAGTCTTAGTTTTTCTAAACTCTTGTGGTGCCGCAGGAGGTTTCCAGCTGTTCCTGACTTCAGAAGGCCAGCCAAGCATTCACACAACTGCAAAAGTATGGGTGCATCTCTACTCTCATTTCGCCTCACTTTCTATTTTTCCCTAAGCATTTGGTCTTGCAAATATCCCCAACCTTTTGCTCACTGTAGTCCAAAGCTACCTAGTTTTCTCCCAGGCACAGAGAAGGCAGTACGTCCTCAGCCCAGAGACATGGGCCCAAGCCAACATGCTCACATTTTCCTGGTACCCACTGGTGCAGATCTTCCCAGTAGCACAGAGCTACCCAGTTTGTACCATGGTGGATTTCCTGCTGGGCAAGAGTTGGGAAGTGACAATACAGACGCAGTCATCGAGGCAGCAGCTGATGAGGTGATGGAGGAGCAGAGGACTAGGAGCACCTCAAAACTGGAAGAGATTAACACCTACTAAAGTTCTGAAAGTGTTGCACAAAAAAACCCCAAACCAATCACACTGCAGTTTAACACTTTTAGTATTGTTTCCCATGGGAGGATAGATGTAAAATATCAGTCTGATTACTGCAGCTTATGCTGGGTTTACTGCAAGAGCAGTTACTGAAGAATTTTTTTTCTTTTCCTGTGAGCTTGGTATAGTTTACACTGAGAGAAAAAAGTCCTACAGTGCTGTTTGGAAGTCATTAACAAAGTTTTTAAGCAGTATTGACCTCAGTATCTATTCCTGAGATACACCACTAGTGACTGGCCTCCACTGGGCTTCATGTCGCTGGTAACAACCATTTGATCCTGGCAATTTTTAGTTCACCTCACTGTCCATGTCTCTGTTTAAGGCTCAGGGCAAGCCCAGGGAGCAGGATTTTCTCTCTATTGTCTCCTGCCCTTCCAGGGAAGCATTAAAAAAAAAGGAATAGAGAAAAGAGAGCCCAGAGTCTGTCTGTTTGTGTGCATTATTTACTTTGACTCCCCTTGAAACAACTAGCTATGTTTCTACCACCAGTGCTCTGTGTTTTGACACTAACCTCTCTGGCTCTCACAGAGGCTATTCTATGTGGAATTAGAAACACTGATTCATCCCAATTAGTCTATGTTCAGAGCCTTTCTTCATCTTCCCATACAAGATTCTAAGTAAACCACAAAGGGAAAAACATTATCACAATGCAACCTTTCTTTCCAAATCCTCTACCGTCCCTGGATACCACAGGAGCCCATTTCAGCCTCAGCAGGGATGAAGATATTTATTCTATTTATGCTTTCCTATCTGCTCACCCTTAGCCTCAAGACACTGATCTCCAAGCAGATGCATCATGTCTGCGTGTATCTACTCCCTAATCAGACAGTGACCTATTTCAGAAGTCAAACTGAGATCAAATGTTACTCTCTGGTTCATGGGTAAAAAACCTTTGAATCACAAGAGGAACTAGAGGAAAAATATGTCCATCCTGCACACTGCTGTGTTCACAGTGAGCACAGTTGGTTCCTTTCCCACACATCTTTGCTGTTTATTTATTTTTTGATTAAGCTAACATGCATTTCATCAGCTGGATCCTTGAGAGTTTTAAAACCTATCAAGGAGTAGGCTAACCCATTAACAAGAAAATAGGACAGAGAAAAAAAATTGTAACCTGGCAGATGCCGAAGCTTGTTTTTCTCCTAGTGGCTTCATGTACACAAGGAAGTGGTGAGGTAAATGTGTGTGGGAAGATTTCACAAAGCACACAAATGACAAGACAATGTGTGCTAATCTGGTTAAAAATCTGTTAAAACTAGAAGGAGAAGGAAAAGGAGATGGAGAAGGAAAAGGAGAAGAAGAAGAAAGAAAAGAAGGGGAAAGGAAAAGGAAAAGGAAAAGGAAAAGGAAAAGGAAAAGGAAAAGGAAAAGGAAAAGGAAAAGGAAAAGGAAAAGGAAAAGGAAAAGGAAAAGGAAAATTATATAAAAGCCCCCAGCCAATAGTCCTTGTTTCAGCAAATTAAAGCTAGAGTCATTGACCATAAATAAATCACTTATAAGATTGGATCTGAGTCTCAGAGTTCATATACATGAACTGGTAGCTTGTGGTCAGACTGTGGCTCTTAAATCAAGGTACTGAAATAACACAGCAATAATGCCTCCCTGTATTTAAAGCTCTTGAACTCTATAACCTCAGCTTTTTGCCACATCTCCTTTCCCCATTTTGTTGCACCACTGAATTTTCAAGTTATTTATGAGTTTTGCTGTTTACAATATCTATGATGAAAAATGATTCTCTGCACTCCAGCACCACTGGTTGAAGTGATGAAGCCATAAATTTGTCTTTGTTCAAAGCATCAATTAAGTAAACTTGCTGTTTCTTTTTATGTTCCCTATAGAAATAATGCAAAACTTTGCCTTAACAAGGACAGATTAAATGCATTATGTCTATAGTTTGTTGTTTGGACCACTTGTCTTTCTAAATCAGATCTGTTAGTTATTGTCCTAGATGGAAACCAGTGAATCTTTGAAAAATGGGTGAAAAAAAGGAAGGGTCTGGCTGACAATTAAGCAGCTTCCTAGTATCTGCCCTAAAGTGGATCAGCCTAAATCTGTGTTATTTTTTTATAGCTTGTCATATTCCTGGTATTGGAGATATGAAGCCACTTGGTAACAAGGGCTCAATTCAATTCCAACATAAATAAAAGAAGATACTTCTCACATGTGTTGCCCTAGAAATAGCCAACACCATGTGAAAGGTTCTATTTTGTTATGAAACACTGCACTAGCACAATCATTTGACCACGGTTTGTTTAAAGAGCAGTGGAGGAGGGGAGAACATAAAAGAAAAAACAGTTCTACATCTATTCAGGATGGAGGCACAGTTATTTCCAAACAACAAAAATATAATGTTGCCAAGTGCAGTTTCAACATTGACTTGCCTGTTAAACGCATCCAGGTTTAAAAAAAAAAAAAGAAAAGCAAGCAAGCTTTAAAATTTTAAACAGCAATAGTAATCACAAGCTAATCTTCCAAAAGAAATTTATATGCCAACTTTAACTAATTCATAATACACACACACAAATATTTTCTTCCAGGATATAACAGAGGAGTCTTTCTGAAAATGAGCTCTGGAGTATGCATTATGGATGGGGCTGAAGGAAGAGGCTCTGAAACTGTCCTGGCCAGCCCTGAGGAACCAGTTCTTGTATGTCCTATAGCCCCAGGAAAACAGAGATTTGAGGAGGTAAACCACTAGTGACACTTCTTGGAAGGAAATTAGTGAGCAGTCTGCAGTGGAGCAGCCCAGGGAAGGAGAGATACTAATTTTTTTAAATTATTGTTCAACCCAATTAAGAGAATTTTTGTGAGACATTTAAACTGCCCCATTCAGATCCTATAAAAAAGGATTAAGACTTCACAGCCTTGTTTACTTCTTTGATCTTGTAAAGGTAGGTTTCCCTTATTAAGAAAAAGATCCTCAGTTTAGTCTAAGCTATACATAGGCTAAGTAACTGGCCTTCTCATACACACCAGGACCTGAGCTGGCTCAACTGACAAACCATACTTGCTGGTAAGAGTCTTCTCCCCTTGTCTCCTGCATCAGATAAAACCTAGTGCAGGTGCTTCGCAGGCTTTGAGGATACTTTTACATTGCTTGAGTCCTTTGCCACAAAGAAAGAGGACTAGAAAGTCTAATCTGCAGGCTGGGGAGCAGAAAACATTGCAGAAGTTCTACTCAACAAATCTGCTTGTAAAGGCATGGAGTTAAAAATAAAGCATGTAAAAACTCACACTTAATCAGAAATCCATGCTCTCTACCACTTTACAGATGAGCTATTTTTATATATACATCAAATACAAGTATGTAGAAAAATACTTTTTATATATACATCAAATATGAATGAGTATGTAGAAAAAGACCTCTTGACATGATCAGAGATAGATTACTGACATTTTTGAGAGACAAGATTTCAAAGATAAATGAGCAATTCCCTGAGCAGCTGAACTAATGATACCCTCTTTCATAAGGAATTTATTGTTTTAGTTACTTGAATTTGGTGTCCAAGGAAGATTTCCTGGTGATATTGGGTGTAATTAGGCATTTATTTATAAAGGCCCTCTCTTATGCAGGTTCTCTACTGACTGAAAATATGTAGGCTTACACTACAACTCTTTCCTCAGTAAAAATACTTCTACTTGGATACATATTTTCACAAAACTTTTAGCATCTTAATTATCCGTGAAACCCTTTGTGGGTGATAGTAGCCAAAGGATTCAAAGATTACTAAGGAGAGAGAAGGAAGAAAGACACACACACACACACACATTGGCACACTGGTTGCATTCACCTTTCATCTGCAAAAACTCTTTGACATAGTTTCAGGACATGAAAAGAAGTTAGGTTTTGGGTGAGGTCTTTTGTTGGTTTTGGGTGGAGTTTTTTGTTGTTTTTGGCGGGTTTTTTTATGTGGGGAGAAAAGTGGTAGATAGGATAACAGTTAGCTTCATCTTTGGGAAGACTCAATGATCTTAGACAGAGGTAACGCAAACAAAAATATAAGTAACAGAAGCAATACACCTGGGAACAGGCGAATGTGTCAGACCATGGTTGAAGATATCTGAAGCCTGATTTCCCAAGCCTCTGAGGAAGGAGCACAGGGTCCCTTGTAGTGACAAAGTGGAGAAATGCTTTGGCCAAATTTCCCTGCTGGGAGACCTCTAGTCTACAGGCACAAGAACCACAGCTGCTGAGGGAGTTTGCTTCTGTAGGGAATCACTATCATCATGAGGCATCCTGATTCTATTTCTCACTTGAATGTGTGTTTCTTTAATGCTAGCAACTCGCTCTTGTTCTGACTTCATCAGATTAAGGAGCTCTGTAATGTAATCTTTGACTATTTTTCTCAGAAACTACTTGTATGCCTTTTCAAGTCACATGTCAATAAACTGAACAAATTTAAGTTTTCCTTAGGCTCCCCATTTTCTTTAGCACTGAGTCAGTTTTTCAGCTTTCTTTTAAGACATCAAACATTACAAATCCCCAACTTATTCCCATGTTGAGCTCACAATTGTCACATACCAGTGTAACCGTGGCTCCTTGCTGCTACTTACTGCACCCCTATTCCTGCATCTGTGGATCATGCTTATCCTTTTACCGTGGTGTCAGATGGTAGTCAGGTTTTGTACACACTGATCGCAGGATTTGGTAAGGGCTTGCAGCATCTCTTTAATCTGCTTTTCCATCTATCCTTTCCTGCCATGAGTTTGGGCATAGCTTGGGCAGCCAGAAGCTTTGAGTAACAAAATGTAAGGACACTGTATAATAACAAAAGGGCATATTTATTCAGTCAGATGAAATGTTCCTCTAACTCAGTAGGTTAGAGGAGATTTAGTTATGATCAAATGAGGTGGCTCTTATTAATGGCCTAACACAACAGATATTTGTTGTGAGGACTTGCCATTAGAAGGTTTTGCTGAGCTGAGGGGTGAATCCACGCTCTGCCTATTTATTACTCAGTAGTACACTGGCCCTTTTCCACAGAAAAATATCCTGAAGTGGCCAATAAAGAGTGTGTAGGTAGCAGGTAATGACGCACTTACTCTGGAAGCTCTACCAGAAGCTACATGTTACTGTCCAAAGGTCTTCTGAGGTGGAGGTGTGGTCTCACAACCCCAGACTTTGATGGATTTTTGTTCTCTGGATTTGTTACATCACATTTTGAATATGTTTTCATTGATAGCATTCAACAGATGCTGCAGCAAGGAATGACAGCTTAAGTATATATTTTGTGTGATGGATCACATAATCACGGAAAGGTTGAGGTTGGAAGTGACCTCTGAAAGTCATCTTGTCCAACCCCACTGCTCAAGCAGTGCCACCTAGAGCCAGTTGCCCAGAGTCAGGTCCAGATGGCTTTTGAATGTCACCAAGGATGAGACTGCACAACCACCCTGGGCAACCTGTTCTAGTGCTTGGTCACCCTCACAGTGAAAAAGTGTTTCCTGATGTTCAGACAGAACCTCCTGTGTTTCAGTTTGGGTGGATTGCCCCTGGTCCTGTCACTGGACACCACTGAAAAGGGCCTGGCTCCATCTTCTTTGCATCCTTCAGGTACTTATATATATTGATAAGTTCTTCCACTGCCCCCAAGCCTTCTATTCTCTAAGCTGAACAGTCCCAGCTCTCTCAGCCTCTCTCACATCTATTTGTTCTGAACCTCTTCTGACAGTTTGAGGTGATGGCCTTTAGCTCACATTAAGGAGACAAAGTATTCTTACCCAGCCAAAACAAATCTGCTAAACATCTGTCATGTTCTCCCTTCCAATACCGCTTTTCCAGGCTCAGAGGCCATACCTCATTTAGTCCTTCCACTTTATTGATGACCCTTGTGTTTCTGACCCTTTCAGTTCTTCCATGTCTTTTCTGAACTAAGAGGACCATAACAGTACACAGTGTTCAAGGTACACCATGGACCCATACAGGGACATCATGATGCTGTTTTCTTAGGTTTTCCTTTCCTAATGATTCCAAGCATCCAGGTGCCAGGGAGCATCTGAAGCAGAGGTCCTCAGGAAGGGTGCTGCAATCTGTGTTCCTGAAATACCAGAAAAAAAGGGCGAGGATTTTGGAAGTAGTAACAATCCTTTTCCAACAACTATTTGACTGTCAGCTGTGTGAGCTGATTAACAGGAAATTCAACTCTCTTTTACCTTTGAAAACTTGAGTTCAGGTTCAGATTCCCTTGTAAAGCAGTGAGATAGACTTGGGGTTTTTAAACCCTCACTAGTTGCCTACCAACATCATTAGGTGCTCAAATAGTTAAAGCCTGGATCTGAGGGTTTTGAATAAAATCTACAGAGACAAAGTAATTAAATCCATGCTTTTTACTTCCCATGCTAGTTGGAGTCACAGCAAAGTGGCACACAGTGTTTTGAGCTAAATTAATCTCCTTCTGCGTCAGCTTGTCTGACAGTGTAGTGAGCTAAAAGAGAAAGGCAGTCTTTCTCTAAAAGAGCAGGAGAGAGGGGGACTTTTTTGCCCAGTTTATCAGCCTGAGCAGTTCTAAGATGGGTGCAACACAGCAGGATCGGCACAAGCAAGCAGGCTCTGGCCTGACTGCACTGCCCAACTTAATTTCCAAAGGGGTGCAGGGACCCTGCTAAGGGGTCTCACTCTGCCTGCCCATACCCAGGTGCTGTGGCTCCACAAGCCCCTATCTCCCATTGACTTGCAGTATGGGGTTGGCCCTCCATGGTTGTTGAACCTGCAAACTATCAGCTTGTAGAGCTGCTGTTGTTGAGCAAAACTCTGATTTACCTAGCAAATGCAATGACAAATGACAAAGATTCAGTGTACTCTGGCTTATTTGTTACTAGCTGTGGTGTAAATGCTCTAGGAAAACAGTGTTTAATACTACCATCAGCTAATAAAATAACTTTTCCAGCAGTATTTACAGGAAGGGTTCATTTCCTTTGAGTAAGTTTGCTTTGATGTTATTGGGAGATGTTTTATGGTAGATATTCACACTCGGCTGAACTCCTGTGACATCTTCCAAATGCATTTGACACAGGCTTGGGGCCTAGGCTGCCAGGAGACGAAAGAGCACTTTGCACAGCACCTTATCAATTTGTTGTGCTGACTGAGTGGCATGGTTACTTTTCCATGGCTGAGAAGGCTGGCTAACCCTCACTGAACCATTACTATCAGGACAGTTTGAACTAAGAGAGATTTCTGTAAAAATAGACCACAAAGAGGTCCTCATCAGAGAGGAGAAGCTTTGCATCTTTTGCAGCTCCTTGACCTCTTCTGGCTGGATTTTTTTGCTAAAGAGGAAGGATATTCTGGTACCTCAGTGCAATGCAGTGACCAATTTGCACAGCTGCTTTTAGTCATGTTTCCGAACAGCATGGCTGTTTGGGCTTTGCTATAGAGCATACAAAATAAGGGCCTGACTCATTGCTGCTTCAACTCAGTTTCTGATCGGTAGCTCTGATTTTTTGGGTCTCAAACTCAGCCCTGACTTATGCCTGGTTTTTTGAAGCTTGGTTTCATTGGAACCAGGCTGGAGAAAAAATGGAGAAAACAGCAAGAAGGGAACACCTGAAAAAAATTGCTGTTTTCCTAGCATATAACATTTGTCCAGTTGGTGATTAGTTGTGTTGGCAGGCAACCTGGGTCCAATAAGTCACAACATTGAGTAATCATCGCACAAACAGTAATGTAAGATTCATGATAATAATACAGTTGAATGCCAACGCAACATAACCTCTAATTACAAAAGTGAAGTGTATGGAGCATGGAACAATTTGCCTCAAACTGGGAAAAAAGCCTCCTACTTTTTAAACTTTATTTGTTATATAAGGTTATTGCTTTTGTCAGATATTTTATCTGATACCACAAAATAAAATATAGATGTTATATTGTGGGAGAAATGCACTCACCTTACCAAGTGAGTCTCACAAGGCTTTATAAATTTAAGCACTTGAGTGGTAAAGCTTGCAAAATATGGAAGTGGTTCTTTAACCAGGATTCATTTTGTAAAACCAATAATCAAGTAAGTCTTCATCGCAGACTACAATTAATCATATATCAGTGTAAGTCCCTTTATTTTTATCAACTTTTAGCTACATCATAAAATTCACTCTTAAGTGGAATGAACATGTAAGTAGTTACACCAGCTGAAGTGTTTACACCAGCAGATATATCTTCTAATTTAGACACAGAGAGAATTTTCCATCCTAGTATGATTTTTGGTGTATGTAAACCTTGGTTGCACTACTGTTGTTAGCATGCTGCTTAGGCAAGGACTTGTCTGCAAAGGTGAAGAAAATACTTGTGTAGTACAGTGTTTGGGCATCAGTATAATGAATACAGACTCATTTTGTTGACTTGGTGAGTTTTCTGTTTGAACAACCATAAGGAATGCAAGGGGAAGTGCAAGAACAGGGGACTGGTCAAGATAAATTTGAACATTTGTTACTAATGTCATTAAATTTTGTTCCACTGCAACTGAACCAATGCCTAACAGCAGTCTTACGGCCTAAAGCTGCAGACAAAGAAATACACAAAAAAGCAGTAAGAGAAATCCTTATTTTATCCTCCACAATAATTTTTATTTAATTTCATTTAAAGAAAACATAATTTGGTTGGGCTTTCAGGTTTTAAACCTTAGACCAACTGAAGGTACTGCAGCATGAATCTTGTAATACAACAGCCCACTGCTAATGCAGAAGTGGGTACTTGTGCAAAAGTGAGAATTTAATGATTAATCTAAATCTTCAAACCTTTAAATATGGAAGACATTGAAAAAGTAAATCTGCAGTGACCAAGGAAAGTAACTCCTTCCTTTTACAGTCAGCTGCTCTCCAATTAGCACTGTCTACTCTATCTCCAGTTTCTGTAACCAAGCTGTTTGCAGTCGTTTTTGGGAGAGCCATGTTATTTCTCACTGCTGGACTATGAGCCTGTTGTTTCCATTTCACATCTGAAGCCTGATGGGTGGTTCATCACCATCGAAAAAACTGTTCATGCAGTGTCATGAACACATGGAAACGTCAATCTTTTTTTCATTAAAAAACCCCAAATCAACCAAGAAACTGCATTGTTACCACCACCTCGTGGTGATCCTGATAAACTTGCAGCAAGCACTTTCATTAACTACAAAAGTACTACAGAAAAAGGCAATATGCACAGGATGTGTCTCTTTGGATTCATGGTTCTTTGGTGTGGATACAAAAGGTTCATTCATTTTTCCACGTATGTTGCTTTTAACTTTTCTTAATGATTCAGGATGCTAAAAAGTTCTCTGTAAATTACTTAAAAGCATCTTTTGAACAACTTAAAGTTAAAGCTGTTAACAAGCCAACAGCCAATGCATGAATTTCCACAGTCATTACTATATCCTTTATTGTCTGTCCCTTCGTGGTGGTTTTCAGTAGCCAGCACAGCCTTGAGGAAAATTAATGGACTCTCAAAGACAGAGAGCCAAATCATTGTAAGTCCCAGCAAACTGAAATAATTTTTTCATATGGAGGAAGCCGGCCACTGTCCTGACTCTTCTAGGAACTGGAGAGGAGTGGCTGGAAAGCTGCCTGAAG
>NW_010159159.1:0-8817 GCF_000695765.1 Mesitornis unicolor
TGATTCTGTGATTCTGTGATAAGAAGCTGGGCTTTTCCATTCCTAACCTGCAAATTAGGGGTCAAATTGAGACTGGGCTAATTAGTATTTAAGAAAAGTAGCAAAGAGAAGACCATTTTCTTATTACTTTCCTGTACAGTAGTCTGTATTCATCAAAATACCTAATAAATGACTTATAAATTAATGTAATTATTTTTTTTAAGTGTGCCTTTTTAGAGTATTTTCTGCTCTGCTAAGAAAAGGACAAATAATGAGCATTTGAAGCACAGGCATGAATTCAGCACAGGGCATACCCTGAACTGTTACTAAGATTGCAGATAGCAACAGAGTCTTTTTAGATCTGTTTGGTAAGAAGAGTGAAGCTTTTTCTTTGTACACATAATGTTCTGCCATGTATTTACACAATAAATAAAGATTAATCAATGTATTATTAAAATGTCTTATTTATAAAATAACAATTCAGAAGCATCTGTTTACTCATTCCTATTTAGTAAATACAATGCACTCTTTGGTTACTTGTGGAGATAAAGCACACACGAATAGCACCAGGGGTGTTTCCATATTTTACTGATTTACATAAAAAGACATAATTTGTTACTGCATAACTCTGAAATTATTCTAATTCAACCCCAAATAGATATTTTCCTTTGTGAGTTTCTCTAAGATTATAGTTACTTCATACTTCATGCAAATAAGGCTAATGAGGTTCACTAGTTTAGTAACATCCTTTTCTAATTTCAGAAGTAATTGCCATCAACCACTTAGTGTAGATTGGTCATTTGGTGTATATTTGATGAAAATAAAATGCCTATGCTAATGAATATGTAAATGGTGTTTTTCATTTGTATTCACTTCTAGGAGGTACCCGAAATGTTTAATGTTTGTTTCTTGTATTTGAAAATTGCTGGAGATTAAATTAGCCGCAGGAAAAGACTCTTATAAAAATAATCCCACAGATTGCACCACACTGCTCTTGGCCATTCTTAGCTGCTTTTAACTCACTGTTAAAATGCATTCATGAAATGCATTCAGTGGAAAGTCAAAGAGTGAGTCTAATATTTGAAATTTTTACTCAATGCTAGTGGTACAAGGATAATCACCTGTTCTCTCAGAGCAAGACTGAAAGTGTGCTGTAGGTAGTGCAACCTGGACATAGAAAACCTGAATGTTTTTGTGGCAGGTAAAGATTCACTAACAGAACATGATCCAAACTCCATTAGTTTAAAGATATTTTTAACCTCGCTTTACTGCTTTTTTCTCCAAAGGTAGTTGTTCTTAAGTGAAATATTATTCAACACTGCAAGCAACCTCTGATCTTCTATTGAAAAGTCTGTAGGATTACATGGGCAATGTTTTCTGCCAAAAATCCAAAAAGCTCAAAAGTGCCATAGAAAAGATGCAATTTCTAAGTGTATTTTATCATAATTGTCTACCACATTTTTTCCCTCTTTACTAACTTTTCCTGTGATTTTCTTAAGGAAAAAAAACAAATATAATTTAAATATTAATATAAAACAATAATAAAAATATTGCTCTTATTGCTCTTCTGGAATGCTCCAATTCTTCTTATCCCTTCAAATGTTTATAAACTTCCTCCATTTCTTTAGTAGAAATCTGCAAGAAAATATATATGAGGGAATACCTTAATACGCTATTCTTATATAAACCTAGAATGATACTTCCCTTTCAACATTTCTATTAATAACTAGTGTTTAACTTTTAATTATAAGGTAAAAACACTTAAAATGCATAGAAATGCATTTGAGTGGTTAATACGGTTCACAGGTCAAATCCTTATTTTTATGAGGACTATAAAAAGGTAAATTATTTTAGAAGGATTCTGAAGAATGTCTTAAATAAAAAAAGGAAATAAATGAAAATCATGTTGAAAGCATAAAATGTGATCTTCATTTGGAAGCCTTAATTCCTTGGACATTTCACTGGTTTTCCGTATTTGAAAAATACCTCTATAATTTCTTCAATATTATTTTTCCATCCCTAAATTTATTGCTGAATTTCTGTCCTAGTGAAATTGTGACTATAACATCAGTCTTCTGAGTCACTCAAGAAAGCCTTTTCCTGTCAACAACTGTCTTCACTAGGCTCTACCAGTAGCACAATGAAGCATGTATCCTTGTGTGTCCTAAGTGACAATAAATTTACTTTCTTCACAAGCAAAAGACAGGTGTTTCACAAATGGATAAAATACTCTGGATTGGAAAGGTCAGTTATTTCCTCTGAATTCCTAACACCTAAAACCTGCTTGCTATCCATTCTCTTGCATACTATATCATGTATAATAGAAACAGTCTTGAAAGACTATATCAAAATATGTGCATCTCAGAAGTGCAGAGGAATGGTTCAGCTGGTTTCGTACTTTTTTTCAGTTAGTCATTTTTGAGCAGTGGCTGGTAAAGATTTCTCTTTCTAAGATGTGCCTTTGAGTAAGTGAATGGCTGAATTAAACACATGTGGAAGACCTAGTCTTTTCTCAAGTGTACTCTCAGAGTGATCCTAAGCAATATTTCCTTTTGCAAACTAAAAGAAAATCCTAAGGGGGAAAATATCTATAATAATTACATAATCAAAAAGTATGCAAAACAACACAAGCAATAAAAAAAAATAAGTCTCTTCTGGAATCCAGTTTATTTTATAAATCCTGCTGAGTTTCATGCTGGCTAGAAAGAAATGGGTAAAATAAACTAGAAGAGTCATGTGACTTAACATTGTTCAGGATTTAATGAAGACAGAAATAAAACAAACATGAAAAGAAAATTGGAAGATCAATTTTCTGTGAGCAATAAAATGCAACTGTTTTTTGAAGTATAAACTCAGAAAAGAAAGAATAATAAATAGCAAGAGCATCTAGATTAATGAGAACAGTGATAAGCCAAGATGATTACAGTATTTTGAAAATTGGTTTCCGGCACTTTCTTCGCTTTATATGTTAGAATAAGAAGCTATAATTTTTTGCCAATAGACTAGAAAACAACAGTTTTCAGACTTTTGACACTAGACTGCTTGATAAAAAGAACAAATCATTCTGAATGAGGATAAGAAGTTACATGAATTCATTTTATGATTTTGAGGTCATTCAGTTAACATATATATGTACCATATATAATTGGGTGAAAAAAAATTACTATGCAGAGAGAGAATACTGTAAAAATCTTCTTGTTATTACCATTATTATTTTCCAAAGTAAGTTATGAAAAGGTATTAAATGATACAAAATGTTTTTTAATCTCTGTTGAATGTTTACCTATGCTGGATCTGGGTTTATTTTTTCAATACAATGCAATCAGACATTCCAAATACCAATAGAACTTGTTAATAAGCATCTTTCTTCTAATCTTTGTGGCAATTAGGGGCTACGGCCCTCACTTCAGGAGCACTGGGAATATGTTATTATTTAGCTTTGTTAAAGTGGAAACTCATGATGAAATTAACTAATTTATTTCTGTTAAATCATAAGAGGTTACTGCATCTCTTGTGCTAGGCTTCATCTGCACTGTAAAGTATTTCTGTTTTGAAGTTACCAAATCTGATTCTACCCACATGTCATGACTCTATATTAGCTTAGAGGATAAGTATGTATAATTCCTACATTACTTTGATATTAATTCCATTTTCATACAAATAAACCATAGTTTGGACAACTTGTGATGATCTGTTTTCTGAAAAGTGAATGAAGAATCACTTCTTGTGATTCTTTCTTGTGGTGTGTGCCAAATAGAGTAGTATGGTTATAGCTGTAGAAATTCAACCAGGCAAATCATATGGAAAGAATATGCATTTTTGGGGGGTAAATGAACTGTTGCAAACATTTAATTTGAACTTGTTTGTTTCTTATCTGGTGTTTCAGGAAGACACTAATGTGGACAATAATTCATCTTGTAGTTTTCTTATTACTCCCTTTCAGGTTGTTTTGCTCAGTGTATTTCCTTTGTTGTCCTGTGATTATCACATATTGGCTACCAAAATCACATAAATTACAATGAATCTTCCTTAAACTCGGTTGCCCCAAATGAGCACCTATGAACACCTAATGGTCCCCAGCCATTCACAGTGTTGAGACTTTCTCAAGAACACTGTCTTTGGGAAAAGGTGGTGGGGAGGAAAGGTGACAAGGACAGACTGCAAAGCTGACTCCTACATTTTACACATAGAGTCCCAGGGTCTCAGATGTCTTAAGGAGAGTGCAGAGGGTTCTCAAACAACTTGCACTATAGAAGAAAATCACCTGAAGCTACTGTATCAAAAGTCACTGTATTAGTTTAGAGAAAATCTAGTGAACTTGTAAATTTTCATGGGATGGATGCTTCAGCCAGACTTGGGGATGTCTTATATGATAGGTTTTCCTTTTGTCAGAACTATGATGCTCTGAGGTATTTCCCAGGTGCTAGTGTGTGGGAAAGTCCCTACATTTATATCCTGTAATGAAAGAAGTGCCATATGAAGTGGCAGGAATATTCCAAGACTGAATCTTTATGGGGAAGGCTGAGTTTGTTCCAGGTTCAGCTGTTGAGCCATTAACTCCAAATTACCAAACATTGTCTAAAATTATTGGATAGTGATGGCTGTTTGCCACAAGATATTGCTTCAGCACATCTGAACTAAATGAAAGACATGTAGCCAAGAGCTTTTGTTTAGTTAAGAAATTACATGTTTTTATCTCGAATTTTTGCTAGCACAATGTAGATTTTAATGAAGACATGCAATGCACCTAAGAGCTTACTTTGCAAATATCAATATAACATAAAAATGCAGGACCTTCAACACAAGCCCTTTAAATAATTTGTCCATGGTCATCTATGAAGCCAAGATCTAGAACTGTAAATAAAATCTGCTCACAAAACTATGTTTCCTTTTCTAAGGGAAAATACATTCTTCTGATGTCCTTTCCTAGTAAAGTAATATGCTTCTCATTAATTTTAAATAAAAGATAAAAGCTCTATGCCCCTTCACACTTGTACAAAAGAAAATATTAATAAAATACAATCTGGAAAGGGAACATAACATTAGAAGTAATACTTCAGCCACAGGGCCTTCCTTGAGCTTTAGCATAATATTGAACGACATTAGATTAGTGTTCCTTCTAATCTTTTAATTTCCTTTATTTTTTCCCCAGACTTTAAAAAATTCCAAATTCAAAGGAGTTGGGGACTTGTTCTCTTGAGTCCAACAAAGAGTTACAATTTCTTTAATACTACTGTGCCTCTAGCCTTCCACTCAAAAAAAACCAAAACTATTTTAGTTTACATTTAAGTGTTCCTACCAATAAATCACATCCACCTGATTTTCAGTTTTTATTCAATCACCCCCTAGAAAAAGAGCATAAACATATGCTGAACTTTGAAATAAATTCAGTATTTGTTAGCTTTGTTGGTTGTTTTTTTGACTCTTTGTTGTTTACTTGCTGGTATCAGGGTGTTTTGTTGGACTACGACATAGATAAACTCTTACAATGGACACAAGATAGCAGCTCCTACAAGAAAATAGTTAAGATAACTGCCTTATGCCTAATTCTAATTGGGGAAAAATAAAGTACAATTACAATTAAATGTAATGGAAAACCAGAAATTATTGCACAATTATGACCTATTCAGAATGAATGAGAAGAACGAGAAGAAGGCAAAGACAGTACATAACTTTGCCTGGCTTAAACTTTTTTTTTTTTTCCTCATGGTGACTGGAACTTGATTCAGTTATTAATGGTATACCATTTATTTCTCTATCAGTTTGGAAAGCCTGAGTTCTCATGTGTACAAGCAATGCTGAAAGTCAAATTTCCTGGCACTTTTTGCAAATACAGCTTATTTTCATAGAGAAATAGGCACATACTCCTCTTGGTCTTTAATGGTGCACTACTATATAAAAAAGCCAGGAAGCAAACCTGTACTGCAAAATCATTAGCTCTCTCTTTGCCCTGTTTTGCACATTTTCAGTTGTCCTCAAAGTAAAATCTAGGGTTAAACCAAAGGACAAGGCCACTCCTTGGTGATCAATGTCACAACAAACACTCAGAAGATTTATCCAAAATCCCTTCTTTGTTTAGAAAATAATATATGTCTTTAAAACCTGTTTACACTGACAATAAAATGGAGAGAAGTAAAGGACATAATACATGACAGTTTATTTCTCAAATAGTTATAGAATTAGCCATTACATGGTAATTTTAGAAGTGCCAATTAAGATATCTTTAGAATAATAGCTACTACTGCTTAAAAATATCAGATGTTATTTATTGGAAGCCAAGAGAGAAGAAAACTCAACAACAAAACCAACAAAAACCACCCCCCACCCCCCCACTCCCTGAAAAAAATCCAAACCTCTCTCTGCCCTCATTATTTGTGATGATGGATAGACAAAAAAATGAAATGCTCCAAAATAGACAATTTTAATAGAAGCCAGTATTTTATATGAAATGTGAACACTGACAGGCCTTCCATCAAATTAATTATCTGAAATTTGTAAATAAATTACTGGAAATTTCCCAGCTTCTCTGTAGATTAGTGATGTCACTACTTGGTTCTTATGTTTAGAATTTGGTGTTAACAATTCATTGCCAACGTGAATTTGGAAGCTAGTCTATGAAATCAACACCATTATAAATGACAGGAAAGACATTTCAATGTATGCCAAGTTAGAGCTAATTATTTTCTTTCTTTGAAGTCCCAGATAATTTTTCAAAATTCTGTTAAGCTTGGAATATCACACTTCTATATGCTAGCAGCTACAGAAAAGTGTATTCTAAGTGTACTACATTTTTAATAATATGCAATATTTAACATATTCTTGGGTCAAATTGTACAATAAATTAATTGTTGTAAGACTGATAAAGCTGCCCCACTTTCCTAAAAAAATGGATTTTACAGAATACTTTTAATTCAGAAGCCAGTTTAAAATAAAATTATTCTGTTCCATATGAAGCAGCTAAATATTATTTAACTTGTTTTACAGATAAGAAAATAAATCAAGATTGTCTCAAAGTCACTAGTACTCCTCTAGAGGTTTGAAAATTGACGTGTAGAAGATTTTACTGTGAGACAGTATTTAAATACAGTAGAACGTAAAGCATAAACCAAAAGTAAATTCCTGGAGCAACTAATTCTGGACACCATTTCCAGGCATATGAAGGACAAGAAGACGATTGCAAGTAGTCAACAAGGAATCACAAAGAGGAAGCCATGCTTGACAGACTGGTTAGCCTTCTACAGTGAAATGACTAGCAGAGTAGACAAGGGGAGAGCAGTGGATATTGGATACCTAGACTTCGGAAAGGCTTTTGACTCACAGAGAAGCTTATGAAGTCAAAAAAACTGGCTGTCCATCTGAGTCCAGGATGTGGCACAAAAACTTGTTAAAGGCAAGTAACTAGTGATGTATCCTGGGGGCAATATTAGGTCCAGTCCTAGTCAATATTATCATTAATGATCTTGGTGATGGGGCAAATTACACCCTCAGCAAGTTTGTGGGTGACACAAAGCTAGGAGTGCCTGATATGCCAAAGAGTTGTGCTGCCATCCAGAGGATCCTCAACAGGATAAAGAAAACAGCTGACAGGAATCTCATGAAGTTCAGCACAGGGAAGTAGTAAGTTCTGCACCTGGGGACAAACAAGCCATACACCAAAATATGCTGGGGGCCAATCAGCTGGAAAGCAGCTTTGCAGAAAAGGATCAGGGGTTTCTGGTGGACACTAAGTTTAACATGAGGCAGCAGTGTGCCCTTGTGCCAAAAAATCCTAACAGTATCCTGGGCAGCATTAGGCAAAGCATTGTCAGTAGATGCAGGGAGGTGATCCCCTCTCCTCAGCACTGGTGAAGCCATATCTGGAGTGCTGTGACAAGTTCTGGGCTCACCATGAGCCTGAGACCTGGACATACTGGAAAGGGACCAATAAAGCATCACTAAGATGATAAAGGAACTGAAGCATGTCTCCTATGAGGAAATGTTGATAGAGTTGGGACTGGTTAGTGTAAATAAGAGAAGGCTCGGAGGAGTTCCGATGAACAGATACAAATATATGAAGGGAGACTGTAAAGAAGACAGGGCCAGGGTCTTTTCAGGCACCCAGTGTCAGAAACTGAGGCAATGGGCACATGTGGAAACACAGAAGCTTCCCTCTGCATATCAGGAAACACTTTTACTGTAAGGGTGACCAAGCACTGGCAGAGGTTGACCAGAGAGGTTGTGGAAAATACTCAGAAGCCATCTGGACAGTCTTGGTCAACCAGCTGCAGGTTGACTGGGAGGGTTGGACCAGATGACACCTAAAAATCCCTTCTGACTGCAATTATTCTGTGATTGTGGAAGTAGAACACTGTGTGACTATCAGCTTCAAAAAATCTATTCTGTGAAACAGAACGAGAGTGTTTTCATTATTTTATGCAGCTCTTTAAAGGTGGCTTGTGGAGAGCTGGGGAGAGGACCTAGAAGCTTTTCCCCCTACTGACAATAGCTATGACAGTGAAGGTCAATGTTTAAATAACACAGATCTCACAAGGAGTGCTGTACATAGAAAGAATTCTTCTGAAAAAGATAATTCAAAGAAATAGCAGAAGAGCAAAGAAATGATAAGTGAAATGTAAAAATAAATGTTGCAAAATCTCAAAGTCAGAGAAACTGTTACTAAACTTAAATAAAAATTTCAGAGGGAAAAGAACAAATTATAGCCATATGTTAAGACTTCATACATGTTATGGTTTAAGGGTTACCAGCCTGAAAAGGAAGGACAGGTGGTGTCTGTAGGACCCTGGGGGGTCAGAGATCAGTACTGTTCCCTCCCCTTTCCGGCCACAGTCTATAAAAAAA
>NW_010159159.1:9001-16309 GCF_000695765.1 Mesitornis unicolor
CTCGGGACTACTGGGATCGGGTTTTGTATATAAATATCCTTTGTCCCTTAATAATTCCCTTTTCCTTTCCCCTGTTGTTTTCATGAAAGTTGTTACAGTCTTAACTTCCAACCTTGTGCAAAGCATTTTTTTCTTTTTATTCTCTCTCTATTACCTTTTTTTAATCCTCCCCCTGGGAGGGGTAGAGGCAATAGAGAGAAAATCCTGCTCTCTCTCTCTGGCCCTTAAACAGAGACAATACACAACTAGAAAGAAAAAAATGCTTTTTGCATTTAAAACAAATATTTTCCCAGAGGATTTTTTATTTCTAGTGATCTTTTTCTTGTTTTTCTCATAAAAACATTTTTAAAAAACCCAACAGAAATACAAATATTATATTCAGTACATAGTTTACAATTTTGAAATGTTTGTGCTTTCAATGGTTTGTCCTTAAAAAAATAGGTTTTTAAAATCTAGGTATTTAATCTCATTTTTAAAAGAAAATAAAATATTACTTTGACAGCTGCTTCCTACAGATTGTTCTTAATATATAACAGAACAAAAATATTAATGTCTTTTAAAAGAAATTTAAATGATAAGACAAAGTCAAGGAGGAAGTTAATATTAAAACCAATGCTTGAAAGCTTAGAGTAAGTGGAAGAGAAATGCACCAAAACAACTATTCATATAGACTAAAACTGGCTTGCTTTTCTCTGGATTCATGCTGTAGTACTATCAAATGATAGCTAGTGCTACAAACTCAAACGAATGTCAAGTCATTGTCTCATATATTTATTAAGAAGACATTTTCTGTCGTTCTATCTCTCTCTTTATCATCTATATATTTATATCATTACACATTTAAAAAAGAAAATATATATATATATATTTTGACCTGATAGCTGTAAAACTTATCACCCCAGAAATCTCTACTAAGAACATGAATAAAAAGAAGAGTAATTTCAATGAAACTGACTGAGTGAATGCCATCAGCTGTGATAGCTGGTGATAAAAATCTTGTCAGATACTGAACAACCAGAATTTGTCATTCCTACTTGGTGCCAACTATCTGCCCTGGGATATCAGCCAAGTAACCTGATGGACTCAATGGACCCTTCATGTACAAGTTTGTAAAACACGCTAAGGGGAAAGGATGCCAGCTGCATGGTAGCCTCTGTCAGAAATGCTTTACATGGCATTTTGGAATATTTCTGTATTTTTTTGTTCCACTTACACAGAAAGTCCAAGTAAATTCATCATGCTTTATGGCATGATCTGGAACCATGTTCACTCTGGCTATCAATTAAACTTTTTGAGCACTAAGTTTGGGTTTTTTAGATCAGTCATCAAGCCTGACTTACTGTCAGCCAGGCAAACCACCAGGTAGCCAGTGAGGTTTATTCAGAAAACCATGTAGTCTTCAGACAGTCTGAGATCACAAGGCTAAATAATCCCTGCTTTTGTTCTCTACTGTTTCTTAGTGAGCAAAATACTGTATGGAAAAAGAAAAAAAAATCGCTTTTTGTCTTGGAGAAATAGTCCAAAGCATACTCCTGTAGTGCTAGAAATCACAACCAAGGTTTTTTGTATCAAATACAGATTTAGAAAATTATCTCTGTCATGCAGAAAGTGGGTTTCTCCTCCCTTGCTCTCCCAACAAACAAGTATCCCTGATTTATGAAGTCTACTGTTTTATAGTATGATTCTGGTAACAAGTCACCACCATGTGGCCTCTAATGCTGTAGGAACATGAGTCTGTGTTCCTCATGAACAGTACTGCTCAGAGCAATGTATTTCACTTAAGGTCTGACCTCATTACCAATGAGGAGGATGAAATCGGTGCTTGTTGCTGCTTCTGCGCTCTGCCTTCTATAAGGGGATGATTATTTCATTTATATTTCCCTTTGGCCTCTGGCTTTCCTACAGAAACCACTGCAGCCCCTGAACAGCAGGAGGCTCACTGTGGTAAAGAAACAAAGGCAGCTCAGTCCATATCCCTTTTTATTCCTTCCTTTTTTTTATTGTAAGAATCCTTCTTTTATTCTTTTCTTAGAGCTTTTTTCAAGTAATGTTCTCTGTTCTTTTTGATTTGTCAATTTGTGCAGTATCTCAAAGCTCTTCATTTATAGAAATAATATTTCTCCATTGGCTGGGATCACTTATTCTTCATTCTTTTTATTTAGAACAATAACAATGATAAAACAAAACAAACATCTGCTCAACTGCAGTAAATTATCTGGCTTTCCACTCTCTGTGCAGAGTAAAAATAACTGAAGTTTATTCCATAAAGTGAATGTTTTCAGGCGATGGTCTGCCTGACATTAGTACTGCTCAAAGGCAGAATTTAACCTTTGTTCTTTCATGGCTCGTTTGAAGTGCTCAGATACTGTCCCATAATTTTCAGCAATTTCCAGCCCTGAGTTTCTATAAGCCTTATATGACCAATTAATTAGAAAACAGAGCAGCACTTGAAGAAACAAGTGATTTATAATGGAAGATCCATTTCTGCAATTTGCAGTGTTATTGGATGCTGTTAGAATAGTTAACTCACAAAACACTAATGCCTGTTCCCCTGAGAAGCTGTTCTTTTGAATTTGACCTCTAATAGTATAATAATGTTCACATATAAGTCAGGGCTAGGCTAATGTTAGAGAACCTCTTTGTAAAGAGGTACAGGCAGGCAAATATAGATATGTCAAGGCAGCCACATATAAGCCAGTTATGATTCTGGAGCTGCATACTGGAGTTGGGTTTAGACCATAGCAAAGTTAGCATACTTCCTTTCTGATAAGGATTTATTTCTGTGCTTGAATGGTAATATGTTTTCTGTATCTACAGCTGTCTGGTATCTGGACATGGATGGTATCATCTCAGGGGATGGTGGGAATATTCACATGATACTCTGCACCTCTCTGTTTATTTGTACATACATACACACCCATAAACCAGGGTGATAGGAGTGGAACATCTCCTGTGCAGACTTCTACCTGTACTACACTTCTGTTGCCATCTTCCTAGTAGCATCTCCTGCAGCCGAGCACACTACGTGATCCTTTATGCTGCATCAGGTATCACTATGCACAGCATTTTTGGTGAACTCATCAAGCCTTCCTGGTCTCTTGCATAGAAGCTGTTATTCTCTATGTATGCAGTAAATTATTTTCAGCTGCTGAAGGGTATGGATCAATACCCAGACTAAATATTTGTTTTTACAGTTAGAATTACTATGTCTATACTTTTAGTAATTGGAGGTAAAAGCAGCTGATGAGACAAAAGCAGCTGATGAGACAGATAGATGTTGCACTTACAATGGGACAGATAAGGAAAAAAAAAAAGAGGATGCGAGTTTGAATATCCTGTAATCAGATTGAATTGATGGGCATATCTGAGACAAAATAACACAGCTATATAGAGCGACCTTGGCGTATATAGACCTTAAGAGCTCTCGAATGGATTCATACCTGTTTCAATAAGAGTATCACTGTAAAGCAGCAAATACTTTAGACTATCACATACAGAATAATAAAACAAATAAAAAATAATATCACTATCTCAGAACCAGAGAGCAGTCACATTTTACAGACCCAGTGCCTCAGGCTGCTGTTGGGTGATGGCTGGTCAGCTTGGGATTTTAAAGTCAACGCTTAGGACTGTATATGTGGGCATTTTCTGAGCATGATTGTTCTTATTTCTCTAATGTCCCAAAGTCAGTAACAGAATTTAAGCCAATCACTTCTCAAAACTGTGACAAAACCCTCAATAAATTTTAGGTCCTTGTTATTAAACATTTTAATTCTCTCCTCCCTGAGTTGAACCTATATAGGAAAGCCACAAACAAGCCTGATTTGTTTAACAGTAGATGCTGCATTTACAGTTATGTGTGATTTGACAGAAAAATCACTTGGAAAAGAAAATGACTGAAATATTAAAGTTTGAAAGCCTTGTGTGAGTCTATTTTGAAATGAATCCTTTTAAGAAAGTATAAGAATTATTTGCAGAATTGATTTATGAGAAGTTGAAAAAAGAAAAGTATGTAGAATAAAGGCCTTTCATATGAGAATAGTGTGTTTCTAACCAAAGTGTTGAACTGATAACTGACATAAACTTATTAAAACCTAGAATTAAAAATCCCATCCTGCTGCCACTGAAAAGTTAATCACACTGTGAAGCTAATCCTGGATATCAGGATTTTCGCACCAATAAACACTGTGTTATATAAAGTAGACCCTACAGTAGCACAGCTGTGCTTTACATGCTAAGACCTGAACTCATATAAACCATCTTAAGTTAAAAAAAAAATGAAAGAAAGAAAGAAATTCAAAAAGAACCACAATAATCAGCATTTAAGTTAATATAGGAACATTAAAGGATGTATATAATCGTCTACTTAGTGGAAGCTGCTTGTGCGGTAATTCTCAGTAAGCACTGGCTCTTCAGGTCTCTTGTACAGTGGTAAAAATTCACTACTTAAGTAGATAAACTATTTTCTGCAATCAGCAGAAAGACAAATAAATAAATAAAGCCAGCAGACCTAGCTATAGTTCATTGGGGTTGTTTCAATGACTTAGCAAAATAAGTTCAGTTGATAAGAGCTTTCAACACTGCAAATAGCATATGCAACAATGAAGACATATTAGAGTAGTGGTTCAAAAATCAAGAGCTTAGTTCTTTTGCTTTACTCTGATGTTTTGCAAAGAGTTGCAAAACAACTCATAGACAACCAGTAATAGTCTTAATAAAGATTTTAGGCTAGCCCAACAATGCAGAATGACAGTAATATAAAAGTTTTGGGCAAATATTGCCAGAATTGCTTCAGTAGTATAACAGTCTATAAAACTGCTCAGAGTTAAAGTATACATATATATATATATATCTCTCTAATGAGCCCATGTCCTTCTAGAGAAACTCAGAATTTCCAGCAATGCAACTGTTTAGTGATTTTTTTTCACCACCTATCTGAGCAAACCTGCATGAAACATTACCACTATAAAACAGTTCCATACTTTAAAAAAAATCAGCATAAATATCCCTAAAATTACATTCCTTTAGGGATTTTTCTAATATGGTTTCTCATTGTATTGATGATTGGTTGCTTTGAGCTAAGAATCCTGTCTCAGTATGAAGAAAACTACCTTCTAAGAAAATCAATAGGCACTTTTTTAATTTCCTCCTTATTTTGCATAGGACAGGGTTAAGTATGCACTGGGGCTTCAGCATATTGGTTTCAGGTGGTAGGGATTTAGAGCATGTGTTGTAAATTGTATAATTAGCTTTTTTGATGAGGAAACATGTACAGTAAAAAAAGGCATCTGAGACCAGAAGAAGGAATTGTTTTTGAAAGCTATGTTAGATTTAGCTGGACTGTCGCCTGAAATGTGATTAAAGATTAAGTTAACATCTTGAAGTGTAGATAGCATTGAAGAAAACAGTTGTTTTACCAGAAAAGGATGCTTTTCTATATTTACACTGTTTCCACATATATGCTTTTGAAAGTTTAGAGGGTGGATCAGAGGTATAGTGTCATTTTAAAACAATCACAGCGGAAATAATATTGGTGTTTGTATCTCCATCTCTAAGGCTTACCTTTTAAAGGCTTTTCAAGATCTCTAAAAGATTTGTTTCTTTGCTTTTACTTTTGTTATCAAAGACAACTTGTGACTTCATTTCTATTTTTCATTTTGAGTTACATAATTTTTGTTTTCTTTCTTGTCCTCTCACATTCTTCTTTAATGTACAGACTGTAGGGGTTCCCTTCAGCAGCTATTATGAGAGATAGTAGTAAGGTGGTAGGAATATAAAATTTCTTCAGGTATGCAGAGATTCAATCTTACATTTTTAGGGTATGCCAGCTTCTGAAAAATGGCAGGGAATATTGAAGTCTCAGGAAGTCAGGCAATTGTCATGTGTTTTACTGCTTCTAACTGTGATCGGAAAAAGAAATAAGGAAAAATTGGTTTAGGACAATATTATTTATCTAAGAAAAGAGAGTTGATATGCTTTCTCTACCTTCATATGCATACTACAGTGTCAGTAAAAGTTGTTTGCACTTCTTAAATCATAAAAAACCAACCAAACAAACAGAAAGCCTATACTTTGAGCTCATCTATGTACTAACAGCTTTCTAGATAAGCAGATGGTTATGCCACTTATTGTTGACCTTTCCTTTCTCTCAGCTATAACATTTCTGGATGTAACTATTATATTTAATGAAAATTATTCCTAAAATTTAAGTTGGCTAACACATTGCTTTCCTTTCTGAATTAGCTAAGCGAAATTGCTGATAGTCTCATGTTAGCATGTGAAACTGCATACTCAAACAGCTGCTACATCTTCCTGTTTACTTGTGGTATTTGGACACCTCCTGTTTTGGTTGTTAAGTTTTTAATGTAAATCTTAACAAATGCATTCTATCATTCATATGAATAAATTATTCTTGTCAGAGCAGGACACTTCAAACAGTCATAGAGTACTGTTTCCCTACCATTTCAGCATGTTGCCACCTGCACCTCTGGCTTCATCAGGAACCTTTTGAGGACAGCCCTACCCTTCAGCATATAGAGCGTTCCTCCAAGTTTGGGGTTGTCTATGTTCTTGCTGAAGGTGCACTCCCTGCCGTTGCCCAGCGAACTGTTGAAAATTATAAGCAATATTAAGCTCAGCAACAACCACTAAGGAACACCACTAGACTGGACACTGGTGAAGTATAGTCTACAGCCCATTTAGCTCAGTGGTCTAATCAGTTTCTCACCTATATTATGGTCCATCCATCCAACCATATTGATGTTTGTCTACTTTAGGTAGAATACCTCCTAGCCTGTAACAGCCTACCTGATTCATACATCAAACAGCTGTCACATGGCATCCCAGAGACTCCTGGATTGCTTGCACCTGACTGTGTTGCTCTCCAAGCAGATGTTGAGGTGGTTGAGGACCAGTATAAGAGCCAATGGTACTTCTTTTATTTTCTTTTTTTTTTCTTCTGTACAAACTGGCATAATGATTTGATTATCTTTTCCTTAAACAATTCTTGTGGACAAGGAATATCTGTTCGTAACCATTTTTAAACTCTCAAACTTCAACTGTCAAATTATTTAAAATAAAAATAGTAACAATAATAAAAGTCAATAGAAATATGAGATCAGATGATCTCTATGTTACTATTCTGGTTATACCTACTTTAGAAACATCTCAGGGTTATGAAATGCTTCTCAGCATGCTCTCACAAGCCTAAGAGCTACAGTTAAACATCTATAGCATGCTACAGTAAGAGAATAAGATGATGGACAGTATCTCTGATGTCCCAGGTCTCTGCAGCAGCAGTAATGATGT
>NW_010159159.1:16340-16991 GCF_000695765.1 Mesitornis unicolor
TAGGTGTCTATAAGAGTATTTTAAGCCTTGCAAAGAGTAAATAAAGGTCCAAATTCTTCTTTTATCACAGCTTAAGTTGTAGAACTCCTAGTATGATCCATTTCTGATTGTGTTTCAAACTGCATTCCACAGTGGCATTTCTACCTGCTTGCTGAGTTTTTGGTTCCCTCCTGCTCTTTTCCTTCTTTTTTTTTTTCATTTTAAAAAGGAGCACACAAAAAGGAACATCAAGAAAATGTTCAGAGCAAAAGTGCGCAGCTGTCAGAATCCTACAAGCCTGTAAATCAATGAGGAGGAGAAACCTGGAAAGCTAAAATTGTTCTGTGCGATCCTTAGAGTAAATTGATAAAAGTATGAATTTTACAAGGATTGTCAGGAACAGTTAATTTATGTCCTGGACACCACTAAGAAAAGAGAGAAAGCTGGTACAAACTGGATACAATTTTCAGTGTCCAGAAGTATAATTCCTTTCCATTTACCCCTCTACTCAGACCTAATCTATGATATCAACATTACTAACAGCCTGCAAAGATCTTCGTCCCCAGGGAACAAAGTGGAGATCCACAGTGTTCTGCTACAACAGATATGTGGTGCATTTTGATTGTACCCACAGTAAGTTATATTATGAACTTATCTTCCTGGATGGGGGGG
>NW_010159159.1:17004-21487 GCF_000695765.1 Mesitornis unicolor
GGAGATAGGGAGCAAACAAGAAAACAAGAAAGTATCAGCCTAGTTGATTCTTCTTTGGTTTTCTGCTGTTCCAAAATTTTCCTCATTTGTAGCAGAATTTACTTTGTGGATCTTTTTTAGCAGACTTGCTCTCTAACCATCAGGTCCTTATTGTCTCTACCACTCTTCAATAACAATGGAAAATAAGTATTACAATCCTTTTACAATAAATATTGCAGGCTAAGTATTACAATCCTTTTACAATAAATATTGCAGGCTGCTTGTGTTTTGTTGGTTGGTCAGTTGATTGGATATTTTTAGTGAATCTGAGCTGTCTAGTACATAGGAGCAGTTATACAGCAGAAGGCTGAGGAAATTTTCAGCTGAGGGCAAGGATCTGTTAACCAAATAATGTAGTGAACAGTCAGGGATTTCATATTGCAAATATACCTTGAAGAAATAGCAAGGATGAAAACACATTTCTAGCAAATGCTTACGGACCATATCAGTTCTCTGGTAACTTAGACCAACAGAAAGGTGATATGCCAAGGCCTGGGCAATAGGCCTCAGACAATAGTTGACCATCAGATTGAACCCTGTAAAATGATATATGCCTTGTTAGTGACTTCTCAGCAAACTCTAGCATATGCCCATTAATTGGAGAAATAGATGATTAGAGGCCACAAAGATAAAATACTCCATTGAGTTCCTCCCTAAGTCCTGGCCAGACTTGAGTGGAACCCAAATTGGAGGGTGATATGCCAGATATTTCCGCACATAGAAACATGCAGGTCATTCTGACCTACTAAGTTTGATCTCTTTAAGATTATAAAACCTGGAGCCCTCTTGCAGCGACTTTGGTAGCCTCACCTGTGGGTGGACACACCACACAGGAGTTCCCAATTGCCAGGGAAAGGATCTCCAAATCCTCGCTGCTGAGGCACCCCAGCAATTGTGGGTCTCGATGATGGTAACATATTAATGAGCAATTGGTGATGTATCTCTCTTAATCACTACCGCTAACTGTATGTAGTAATGATTAGATGCATTGCCTAGCTTTGTATAATTGCTCTGCAATGTAATTAGTTTATTTTTATGATCAATGTATTGATTAAGGTACTGTTTTATTTTTGTACATTTTAAAATATATATATAGGAAAATAAGCTTACTCTTTTCGTTGGTGCCAGTGTCCTTTCTGTTGACCCCCCTCAATTGACTGAGCAGTGGACAACACAAAGGTTAGGGTTATCATCTCCTTCTTTCAGAGGTGATTAGTCTTCCAGAAATACTTGGAATTGTAGGAGACAGTTAATTTTTAGTTTCTGATTATTATTTCCCTTATAAAACCTTCCAGGGATTGTAGACCTGTTAGTAGTATGCCACTGCTTGTAAGAGGCTTAGTGTCAGGAATAACACAGGTCTCAGGAACTGCCAGCTATTTTCTGGACGTATCCTGGCCTGACTGGAGATATGTTTTGGCTTGTTTACCCATAAAAGAAACTACCTAATGATCAGGTAACTATCTAATTTGTTTTAGCTTTGCTTAGTTTTGTATAATTGTATGGTGTAACTATATATGCATATACTTCTGTATTTTTTGTATTTAATTATTTTAAAGAGTTATTTGCTGTAGAATGAACCTATAAGCTTAGAATAAAATGCAGCATAGAATAAAAGCACAGAATGAGAAGAGGCCATGAGAGTGTTGGCCCAGGATTCTGCTGGTGGTACAGGATTATATGGGGTACAAACAGCTTACCAGTGCTTAATGTCTGATCATCAGAGGATTACAATACCGGGAGCTGGCTAGAATGAGCTTTAGAACAAAGTAGTATTCAGTCACAGAATCACAGAATCTTAGGAGTTGGAAGGGACCTCGAAAGATCATCCAGTCCAACCCCCTTGCCAGAGCAGGATCACCTAGACTAGGTTGCAGAGGAACGCATCCAGGCGGCTTTTGAATGTCTCCAGAGAAGGAGACTTCACAGCCTCTCTGGGCAGCCTGGTCCAGTGCTCTGTAACCCTTACAGTAAAAAAGTTTTTCCTCATATTCAGATTGAACCTCCTATACTCCAGCTTGCACCCATTGTCCCTTGTCCTGTCATTGGCTGTTACTGAGAAGAACCTGGCTGCTTCCTCCTGACACTCGCCCTTTATAAATTTATAAACGTTAATGAGGTCACCCCTCAGTCTCCTCTTCTCCAAGCTGAAGAGAGTCTATGTACAACAATCCATGTAAAGTATATTCAGAATTGTAAAGCTGCGAAGAAAGATTAACATGCAAAGAATGTTAGGAAACATATGAAAATGTCCCCAAGCAAATGCTGTATCAAGGAGTTAGACATGATCAACATTGCTGTTGCATTCTTGCTAGCAAAGGACTAATGATACTAATGGCTTGCAGCACCATTCCTCCTGCTCCAAACTGAAGTCTTAGGAGCATGAGCACAAAAAGACAAAAAAAAAAAAAAGAGTAGAGAGTAAAAAGTTTTATTATATAGCACTTTAACTGTATACAATTTGAACTGAGTTTTAACAACTGGACTAATAATAACTTTAATCAGACCAACAGACATTCTTGCCTTCAAATATAACTATTTCTCTGTAACAAGATATTGTGTCTAACAAATTGGTGAGTGTTCAAGTCAGCTACTCTGTAACTTGTCTGCAACTACTTGGTAACAAGTCAATGGCTATTTCCTTAAGCATTTCAACTCTCTTTTATCTCATTTCCTTTTGCTTCTCCACAATTAACTGTGAATTTTAGTCATGGACTGTTATTTACAAACTTCCTATTTAAAAAAAAATAAATTTGTGTGAGACCTACATTTGCTAAGGGTTTCTGTTTCTTTAAAGGTGCAACAGGGTAAAGGTGACTCTAAATAAGGTATATACCAGGGAGAGGACAAGATAAAGTATAAAGTGTTTCCCTGTACCCTTAACTTCCTTCCTTTTTTTTTTTTAAGCCACTTATGTACTTATAGTCTACTTTATGTTGAGAAACGAGGAGTTGCATGACTTTCACCTGGTTTGACAACAGTCATGCAAAAAATTGCTTAAAGTGACCTGCAAATCCAGAATGACCAACTCATTTGAGCATAGCATTTTTATTTTAAATTACTCTATTATTCACCAAGGAAACACAAGCAGAGCTGCAAAAAATTAACTGTAGTCCAGGGAGCTGGGCAGTGGACTGAATATTTCAGGATCTACAACTCGTTTCCAGCTCAGGAGCTGACTAGCTACATGAATCACTTGACCTCCCTTGTTCTGATTTTATGTCTCTATCTCTGTATTTCCTGAAATTTGTGATTGAAAAATAGCTACCTTCACAAGGATTTGACTTGGAAAACTTTAGTTGTTAGTAGAATACTATAAAGCAATAATATCAAAGAGTGATGGGAACCATTGTCAAAGAGAAGTAGTTACCAGATTTTTAAAAATAAATTGAGGAAGGTAATTAGATGAAGGTAAGAAGGCAAAGCAAAATCCTTATACCCCCGTCAGGTTGTGGAAAGCAGGTGAAGCTTTGAGAGTGATTCATCAGTGAGTTAGTGTCCTCAGTGACATGAAGGAGGTGTATTACCAGGAGTTCTTTGCTGTGAAAGTTCTACCATGTCTAAGTTGATTCCATAAGGAAGGATGCTTCATTGATTTTGAAGTCCTGGAGAGTGTCCAATAATTAATATTGGAACTAGTTTTGGATTATGGTTTAAATTCATATGTGACTTCCAGAAAAAAACCACTAGTGTGGCTGGGCAGAGCCTGACAAAAGAATGTGCTGTCAAGTAATTAAACAGCTAGGTAATGTAATCTCAATCTAATTTCATGGTCAAAATTTTGTTTTGTTTATTGTATTGTCTAGTACATTTTTGATTCATATTTGATTTTTTATTTTTATTTTTTTTCTGGGCTGAATCTTGTTGGCAGTTCATAGTTATTTTAGCAGCTAGAATATTTTTGTCCAGTCTAGTTGCTCTACTGGATAAGACCCCAGTATAATAGCAGATTTTTTTACAAGAAATGTTTCCAGAGTGGGTGATGTTAATTTTGCCATTATATTTTATCCATTTTCTATTTTCCAGTCTTCAGGGCCATCCAGTTCTTCCTTATATCTCAGGTATCCTTATTATTAATAATGGGGGATATTTTTGACAAACAGAATCAGTATATAAAAAATTCTTGTTCCAGTTCCTAAGCTACTAAATTAGTTGTCCACGATGTCCTTTGTAAAGTCTCTTTTCAGAGAAATTTGTGATGACAGAAATTAATTTACTCATAACAATGTCAGAAGGGATGAATCGTACATCTGGGTAGGTTTGCATCCTTTCAAGCTTTAATCCAGTAATTTCTGTTGTATCTTTTTGGTCAGATATATGTATGCAGATGTTATTATTACTCTACAAACCAATCCTATTTGAACCTCCACATGTGAAGTATTGTTTAAATTATAAACATTGTAATTTTAATTAAAATTAATTTAATTATATTTATATCATTATA
>NW_010159160.1:0-18138 GCF_000695765.1 Mesitornis unicolor
CGAGCGATTCTGTGATTCTGTGATTCTTATATCTCATGTGATATAATGTGATGTTTTCAAGCATTTTTCTTAGGGTTCAAATAATACTTCCTCTGGAAGGAAGAAAAGGAGGATATCTCTGAGAAATTGAAATTCACTGGATATTTTGTTATCAGAGCATGCCAATTTGTCGCTATGTACAGGTACTCCGCTGAAAATGCAAGAGCTGCCCTTGTGTACACAGCTGAGTGTGCACAGGTCAGTATTGGTTTGAGCAATACTTGATGAAGTATGGTCTGCTGCCCTCCCGGAACTGCTGGAATTTCTTTGATTTATATCTGTTTCACAGAAGATGTCTTCTGGGAATGCTGCCTCAGTGCCATAATCCCTTCCCTATGGCAAGTTACCTGGATGTACAGCTTAACACTTCAAACAGATCATTGACCATAAGTTATAGCCACGGTATGCCAGAGATATAGATGAACAAATGGAAAGTTTACCAGCTTATTCAATTGAAGGGGTTACATTTTTGCAGGGTCCTTCACACTTGACTCACCACATTGATGTCACACAGTTCATTAGGCAGAGACAATAACATGGTCTTGCTGACAAATCAGTCATGTAAGCACCATCAAATTACTGGTTTCACTGAGGGCAAGTAATTTTACAGTGCTTGGACAAAGCATCTTGTTTTGTTTGATTCCTTGAACAGAAATTCTTAAGGGCTCTTCTATTTCGTGGTCAGTGTTTCAGGCTCTCTGGGTTTTGGAGAATGATTTTGTGGGGTGACTCTAAACTTGCTGAAAGTCTTCGGCTGAACAACTTGAGTATTTTTAAAGAGACAAGTAGCAGGAGATGTTGAAGCTGTCTGTACAGATAAGCAGTTTATGTGGGAGACTACGCAAATCTGTTTTGCAAAGACTCCTACAAGTGTGAAACATGGCACAGGTGCATGAGAAGGAGGCACAGGTGAAAGAAGAGCCATGAACACCTTGATCTGAGTATGTGAGAGCAATGCTATCCTTCCAGTTCTTCATAACAGGCATTTTTCAGAACCCAGCATGAGGCTATGAAGTCTCAGTCCATGGACTATGCATTGGGTTGAAATAGTCTTTGTAGCTTGGGTTGTTCTTGTTTGAAGGGAGGAAGGTGGGCACATTGCTGTGAATGGCAATATCAGCAGGGGCCTATCAAATGCCATCAGGGCATTGCCAGCTGCGAGCTGGAGACGGGGGGCAGTTGAGACAACCAGCAAATTATTTTACCCAGTGCTGTTTTGTTTAAGGGCTGATTCTTGTCTGGTTTTTTGCATACTCACATGTAAGTATATTCCTGCTCCCTTTAGCTGCTTTCTAATGCTTAAGGCTCTGAGAGACAGTTTTAAGAAAGACAAGGCCCGCAGAGAGAGGTAATACTTGTACAATTACCACAGTCAGTAAACACAGACAAACATTCAAAGACCCCATCAGGCCTGAAACAGAAGCCATGACTTCCACACAAACCAGAATTTGGAAAGAGTTACTCTGACTTAAGAGAAATTATGTTAATTTTCTGAGTGTTTGGGCAGGCATTATGGTTTGCTGTGAAATGGCAGGTGAAGGTGAGACAGTTTGTTGTCTTTATTAATCTCCTTGACACAGAAACAGAGAAAACTCATGGGAAAAGCAACCAGTACCCACAAATGGTTTCACAACTTGCCAACTGCAGGGTGATGTTAACAAAAGAAGCTCCAGTCTCTGCCTGTTCCTCCTTCTGTTCCCCAACTTGCCCTGCTTTTACAGTTTTGCCGACCTATTTTATTAAGAACTTAACTGCATCGCCAAAACAGAGTTTGGGGGATTATTCTTTCAGCCAAGTGGAAAGTAAAAGGAGAATACAGTTCATAAAATATAATGACACAATATATGTCATGATTGTTCTAAATTAGAAATTATGAAGGGGAACAAGACATCAGGTAGAAAATGTGCTCGCAGGCTGAGTACAACCAAAGTCCATTTTTTAAATGTGCAAGGGGTAGAATAAATCCTAATGTTAATGTTTATCAGAAAAAGGCAGTAATTAATAATGCTAGAAAAAAATAAAGTGGAAACACTCAGTAATTAACCTTACTCTGGTCCTGGGAAGAAGCAGGTGTATAACATTTTAGATAATTAGGTACTTTCACTACTTTTCCATATGCTCTAGAATCCCCTTTGCATTCTATGCCATCAAAGCACATTAATGAGGTAAAATGTGACTGTATAATATTCTGAAGTCCCTCCTTTTCCAATGTGTTTCCAGGTTCCATTAAATTTTTGTGTACTATCTTCATGGCACTGTATCATCTTGCCTTTGGATAACATTACCAGGTTAGCAGATTTTAATGCAGAGGAGATTACAACAGTCTTCTCCCTTCCAAAATTTCTGTTGAACTCTTCACTAAAATAATAAAAAACTTGAAGAGAGATTTAGCTGAAATTTTCCTATTTCAACACATTTTATTTCAGTCATTGTGAAACTGTAACTTGTGATCTTTTAGCCCATGAGGGTAAATCAGTCAGATTCCTCCAGAAAAGGACTGGATCAGGAAATTCTGGAGAAATACAAACTAACAGAATATGATTTGATGAGAAATGTATTATTTATGAATAACAGGCATAAATTCACCCCATCCCCAAAGTACATGTGTCCATATTTGTTTAATTAAACACAAGATGGCATAATGTGATATTAGGAAAAAAAAAATAAACCAAACCATTTTCTGAAAAGGAGACAGCACTAACTCTCCTCTTTACAGTAGTTACAGACTTGTGTAGTATATTTTAATTTAAAAAATTCAATATTCAGTGACAGAAGATTACTTGAGGAATATTTTGTCAATCAACTACTCTTGGTAGCTAACCAGCCTCAACTGGATTGAAGAACTGTTCAAACACTAATCTGAAAGCCTGTAAATGAAGATAACTAGTATGGGCTGGCTTTAATGCATTTTTAAAAGTAATGTATCAAATTAACTCTGCAGGTCACACACTTTCAGACCATGATTAAATATATCCTGTTTTAAGCATTGGCCTTGGATAGACCAAGGCCAGAATAAAGCCTCTGCCCAGCAGCAGGAGGTGTGGAGAAACCCACCATCCTCCACAGGAGGACTTCAGACTTGATGAGACGCAGTAAGGGAGCATCACTTGGGTTATTTATAAGAAGATAGTGCAGAGCATAGCCATCAGTCGGTCAAGCACTCCACACCCCTGAAACAGTCTCATTTCAAGTTCTACAGCTGTAATTGGCCTGCCTGTAGCAGGGCACCATTTTCATGCCATGGGTTTCCCATAAATCTGCCTTCTTTCTCTGCGGTAGCCAGAAAGTGAAGGTGCACACCAATGGGGTGGGAAAAGGGCACAGCTTTAAGTTGCTGCTCAGTGGAGTTTGCTGAGAAGAGCTACTCCGGGCTGTTGTTGGTCAGGGAGGTCCTTGTGCTTGCCCCAAAATAGCTGCTGAGGGCTGTGAGCATAGTTCATGCTGCAGGAGAGGAGCTGGCGGGTCTGGGTGACTTTGGTGAGCAGGGGACTGGAGTGAAGCTGACCTCACACAGACCAGAACTTGGGAAAGGCTCTTTTTACTTGTTTTTATTCCTACTGCTTCAGCACCGATCCAGGGCTGGCTGAGGTCTTTCTCCAGCAATTTTTCTGCATTGCTTTGTTCACATCTGCTGTGCAGAAATTATGATGTGGGTAGGCTCTACTCTCATAACAAATACCATGTTCCTTGTGCTCCTATAAAATTGTTCTCTCTTTAAGCCTAGAATCTTCAATTACAGATCCACATGGTCTTTAAAGTCCCCTTTATTAGGCAATAAAATAAAAAATTTATTAGGAAACAGCATACACAGATTTATTTAAGTGACCGAAGCGCACAGTACATTTCACAAGGAAAATATGGAACACAGTGACCTGAAAAGCTTTGTGTTGGTAGCCTGTAGATCCTCATGGCAAAACATCAGACAGAGTGGGTGTTGTTTCTTTCCTCCGCATTGTTAATAGTTCATTGCCTATTGCAGTTCCTCTCCCAAGCAATAGCAGAAAGACAAAATTACATTTCTCAGCAATATTAAAGTGGCATCCAATTGCTATTTCTCTTATAATGTTTTCTTCTAATCCTCTTTTGTAAATTCATTTTTCTTACTTCAAGTTATATTCAAGTCATGCTCATGTGAACAGTTTGTTCTGAGGTTAGGGAAAGTGCTGAGCAATGATCTGTGCATAACTACACAATCCTTCAAAGGCACTGCCCTCCCTTGCCACCCCATTCCCACCCCAAAGTAAGTCACAGAGAGCAAAGCAGCAATTTGTTATTGAACGTACCCACTTGTCAAGCCACGATACTTAAGGGCCAGAACTGAAATCAGCTGTCATCCCATTTTGCATCTGATCAAAGCTGACAGGAAGGTTTTCTGGGTCTTGGTCGCTAATTTTTTGGTGGACGGTAGAATGTGTAGTAAGGGGGTTTCTTATCCTCTTTGTCTCTTGTACAGCTGTATTGTCTACATCACATTTTAACCCTGAAGAATTAATCTGCTGCTTTGCAGAGGATGTTCAGGAAGTAAAGTTGGCAAAGCGTAAATGTCAAATGAATTCATCCTACCTACCTAATTGAAGCAAGGTCAGAGAAGGATGAGAGAGTGATTAATTTATGCAGTCTCAGAAAACTGAGACTGCAACTATAATTCATTGGTTTACTGTGCTATTTTTAATTATATGACTATAAGCACCTATAATGTGAAAGTAAAGATGGTTGTAAATGCAAAGGCGAGGCATCCGAGGAGTCAAATACATTGAGGTATTACAAGGAGAGTACAATGCCTGCATTTTGACAGAAGCCCACCTGTTTTCACAGGGAGATATGACCATCCCATTGCCTTTCCAAACACATTGTCTATGAAACACACATAATTTTGAAAATTATCTTATTTGAGCCCTGCTATCCTTTAAATGTACATTACTTACATACTGGTACTACATTTTAATTTTGCCTGGGTAAGTCCATAACTATACTGCATTGTGAATTCATTCCCTAGGGCTGAATGAATGATTCCCAGAGAGAATTTGTGTATCTCTATACACAAGACGTGGCACTACCACATAGGCCTTTTGCAAGATCTTTCAAGTCTTTCTCCTGCACCTCACTTACCAGTCTGTGAGCCCGTCACATTCCTTTTGATGTCATACCATAATGAGCCCATGGGGCTCAGGAAAGCCCTGCCTTTTGAGATGACACAACTCAGGCTGTATCCAGAGCAGGTTGTATCCATGACGCATGCACTCAGATCCCATCCTCATGTTTCCCCTTTGTCTGGCAAAATGTGGTTTCCAGAGACGTATGCATCACCCTGACCTCTCACAGGATTAGACTGGAAAATTCACTGTGCATCTGGTTTTAACCTCAAAAGTGAATGAATGGGCAATGGCTGCCTTATTTTTTGAAAGAACAGCAGCTTTTTTTTTTTTTCAGTAAAACCTTTATGTCAGTCTTGACTCATCAGCTCCTGCCTATTGATATGTACTTTTATTTTTTCACTGTATTCCAGGTAGCTATCAGATTTGCCAGCCTAATGACCTTTAGGGAGTCTAAACCTAATTTCTAAATGACTACTCAGTAGATGTTACTGCATAGGTAGTTAATTGTATCTCTATCAGAGGATCCACAGGCAATTCAGTTCTGGGAAGCATATCTAATATCTGAATTTTATTTTTCATTATGAAAGCATTTAAATATTTTAAAATTAAAAAAACCAACTGAAACAATCTTGTAAAGATTTAGAAGGAGAAACTTAGTTGTTTTGTTTTGTTTTTCAGATTAGTTTCAGTTAGAATAGATAAGTATCACAATTTCATTTTCTTTAAATAAAAGAAAAACACACACAAAGAAGAAAATATTAATTCATCATTTACCTTGGCAATATTTTTTTTCAGCATCTCTTGAAGATGCTTGAAAAATCTTTGAGATTACCCAACACCAATTTAAGCACAACCATTCTGTTTCTGTACACTCTGCATGGCAAAGGTCTTTGAAATCACTTAGTCCTTAGTTGACGCATGCATTTATTTTGGTGTCTTATGAATTAGAAAATCAGTTAATCACTTCTCCACATGTGAAGTGACTTCAAATGCTCCACTGAAATCTGAGATAACGCAGGTCTATCATCTCTGACTGGGGAAATGGCGAAGTAAATGAGTGATATCACAGCTACACTAAACTTAAGATGACTGTGCTTTAATGTAATTTGAATATGTAGATTGCTGTACCTAAGAACTGCATAAGCTTTTTTGCTGACTGCCATCACTGTCAGTGTCCAAACCTTTTTATTTCACAATGACTTGGGGCTACTCTCTTTCCTCATGTTTGTGCCTCAGAACTTGCTGGCATCTGAACTCAGCAAAATCCAGGAATTTGAGCGCAACCCAGGAAAGATCAGCTTTAGAGATGCAAAAGGAAAAGATTGACCCCTCCGAAAAATTCACTGTATATATGCACCAAATCATAAACATAGGGAAACAACAACAGCACACACATCGATACACTCAAATGCTGAAAGCAGAAACCACACAGGCAATAAACAATCATGTTACTGTACTAGATATCTGCCCAGCAGCTGTCAGAACCATGGCAGACTGCGAGAGGTTAGGTAGAAATGACTAGACAACAGAGCAGATAGCACTGTTATACCACTGTCTAAAGAGTGATCATGCAAAACCAAAAGATGTACATTTCAGCGTGAGAGGTCAAATAAAGTGTCTGAAAACTAAGCAGAGAGGTTATACCTCCATGTTTTAATAGACTTGGTTTTGGAAGGCAGAAATGTGGGAAAAGGTTTGTATGTGCTAGTGAAACTGTCACTAGATGAGACTGCAATCAGACTGAAAGGTCACACAGCAGGGTTTCATGGTAAAGTCTGACTCATCTCAAAAATACATATTTGATACCTACCACACATAATGTAAGTTTTTGTACTTTGTTATTATAATTTTATCACTTACTCAGGAGTCTGCAAGAGGCAAAGGGAAGAAGCTTTTGTACGTACACTTTTTATTTTTTAAACTTGTTAAGCCAGAAAGACAAATAAGATAAAGAACCTTGCTCTAATCTCCCTAAGCAAAGCAATACATTCACATTGGAAAACAAACAGAAAACTACTTCCAACTAATCACCTACAAAACTCTATGAACAAATTAAGTTTAAACTGTAAAAGTATTTTTCTAGTACTGTTTTAATTTGGAAGGCAAGAAATAAGTAACACAAATTATATCAAGAGTATATATTTGGAAATCGCTCTTAAAATGTGAGACCAAACTAAAGACACACAGAAACTGCATGAATACTCCCATTCTCTTGGGGAATGTCTTGCACTGTTGTATAGATACGTTGTATATTTTATCTGTAATCCATGATTTGTTTTCAGTAAACTAGGTTTAAAAAAGTAAATTTGTTCCTTTTTTTTCCTTTCCAGCAGGTGTAGAAAAGTTATTCAAGCTGAAGATCATATAGCCAGTGTCCATACACTTGAGTGAATTCAGAGGGCCATGAAACCAGTGCAGGGATTGAAGAACATAATACTGTTTGGCTTCTTGAAAAGAAGACTGAGAAATGGTTTGGATCCTACTCTATAAGTGTTTTCCCATGGATTGTGTAGGATTTTTCAACATAGTTAATAGAGGTATAACAAAATGTTGTTGCTACATGTCAAAGATAGGAAATTAAGCCTGGAAACACAGAGTAAGACCAGGATGGGGAATTTGCCACCACTTAACCTTTAAAATAAGGTCAGATAAATAAAAAGTCTCTTCTGGAAGAAATTCCATCTAACGTGTATCCACATGTGTGTGCAAGCTACCCGAGGTTAAACAGTGTTTGTTAAACCCTCTGTTAACATGTTTCTAAGCTTTGGTCATTGATACAACAACTTATACCAGTTGTTAGCTTTTGGGTTGGGAAAAGTCTTTCCTCTGATCTGAGATCTCCTGGTGCATTTGTGCTTCATCTGTGATGAGCAAGGCACAGCTCATCTGTTGTTTAGATGCCTCAGGTTAGTGGCACCCCACACATTTGTATCTTTGGGCAGTAGCACAGAGTTCTTAATCCTAGTGACTACAGTTTTACTTTGTGTAAGTCTTTACAAAAGAATATTTGTACAAAACGTAATGGCTTACAATGATGTAGGTCAGAGTAGAAGGTGCAGTGCTTCCTCATGGATGTAAAATGTGTGTAGTGAAACATTTCTCCATGTTTTAATGAATAAGTATCAGGCAGACTTGAGTAAGAAGGTTAAGAAATGGCCTATGGCATATTTTTAAGTGGCAGCATGACATTTATAGTTAATGGAATCCAGAACAAATATTTTTAAATTCAATGTACATTGAGAAAAAAAATAAAACTAAATGTGGATGTACTGACCCCACGGCATGTTGCTATTTTCATTGAATAAGCTACCTTGAAAAAGAACAGAAAGATTTAGGAAACCAACAATACTCATACACCAGAGACATCTTAAAATAAGTAAGCATAGCTAATTAATAACACCTGCTCAACCTTAAAGTACAGTATTTGTCACTGTGCCCTAGTCCCAGTAAACCATGTTTAGGCATAAACTATTCCAAACACATTATTAGTCCCCCAAACATGTTTGCTATCCTGTCTAATCGTTAGCCAAGACTTTGCTCTCCTATCAAATATTTTATAAAATATAATAGAATGAACTAGAAATAATAGGACAGCTGAGAAACTTTTAAACTCTTTTGTTGCTCAGAGGGAGGTGATTAATTTAAATCACTTACTTTTAAAACAGGCAAAGCATTTCTGCATGGCCAAAAAAAAGCATTGCAGTTGTAAAGTTTTGTATTAACATAGAAAAAGGTATTTGTCTGGAGTCATCTAAACACTGAATCATCTGAGCCCACCTGTAAGAACAGGTATAGCTATTATTTGTAATAATATTATGTGCTGAAAGCCTGACTGAAAGCATGAACAGGTCTTGGTGCTGTGACTGAAGCTGCTGTCAGAACTGGTGCTGAAAGAACCTCTGATGGTGAACCTGTACTTGAAATAATCCCTATCGGAAGAAAAGGTCCATAAAAGAAAAGTTTATGCCTGGGTCATGATCTTGTTCAGACACAGCAAAGCCTATGGATGACACCTAGCTAATGGATCAACTCTGTTCATTCTTTTCTTGAGAGAACTGTTCATCTGACCAGCTGTAAGATGTCTGCTATAGATACACCCAATGGGCAAACCTTTTGGGTAAACTCAATAATCTTCAAGTAGCACTGACTTTTTGACTCTGTCTCCATCATGTATTTGGGAAGCTTAGCCACCAAGTTTGTATGTAGTTATCTACCTGCATACACCCACATCTTGGTATTCAGACAGGAAAATGAACCTCGCCAAGCAGTTCACTTAAAGTAGAATCAGCAGAACCAATCTTCTTATAACCTCTGAAAGGCACCAGAAGAGGTCTGGGTAAAATAGACGGAACAGAAGCATTGGCAAAGCTGTCTAAAGCTGTTAGGTTTCCAAAGGGGAGAAGAGGATGCATGGGGTGTGGGTCAGGCAGGACAGGGAAGAATTAACAAGCTGATGTGTGTGTCATCCTCCGAAAATGCAAATAAAAACACAGTTACAACTATTCAGCCACTGTTTGCAATGGATTCAGCCTGGGATGTGACTATTTATCAGGAGAAGAGAACCCAAATTCTGCCATAAATCAGCAGTTTGGCCTGGGCGATATGTAGCGCTGATAGTATCAGGCTGGTTTGTGAGCTGCTCAACTCTTAATGACAGGACTGATAAATAAACCTCCTGCCTATTTTGGTAATGTGGGGACCACTTAATTTTCCACAGTCTCATCCTTTGATAAGTCCCTGACTTTTGTTTCCTTCTACATGACTTTCAACACCTTGGCTCCAGGGTGAGGATTATACCACCGTTCGGGTTATTCTTGTGAAAGGTATTTAGGAATCCCCTCAGCAGCACGGGGACGGCAGCTGCTTCCTTTAGTTTTTCTTTCTCTGCTACACTAGCCCAGATTCTCCAATAAGGTGTCTAGTACAGCTTAACTGGACAACATAGCCTTGCATTTATAGAAATTTGTCTGTTGACCACTGGTTACACCCTGTTTTTGATTCTTGATACAGGATGATGAATTACCAGCTTTATATATATGTTATGTTGCTTGCCAATCTCCCCCTCTGCAGTTTAGGTCCCATGCTGAGAAAAGCTGTTAGTGATAATTCACAGTATGTTTTCCTGGTGATTGTTCAGTACTAACTACTAACACGTGGCACTTTGCCCAGCATTTAAAACATTTTGCCTCTGAGCCACGGTTCATCAAGGGATCTTTGCCTTGCTCTACAGGCATATCAGATAGAAGGACACATACCTAATGTTCCACACATGGGGTCAGCAGGACAACCTCTTTGGCTAGTGAGTAGCAGAAAGGAAGCCCCTATGCACCTGGCAGGCAACTCACCATGCGTGTGCTGAACCTTACTGGGCAGAGGTTGCGCACAGTCCCAGTGGCTGCCTGCCTGCCACCAGCGACACCAATTTCCAAACCCTAAGGTGAGCTGAGCTTCTACACCACTTGTTGCCATGCATTAGCCCTTAGTCCCTGAAGGGGGTGTACTGCCCTGCTTGTTCTGCATGAGAGGCACAGCTCTTGCAAGGTGCCCAGTTGCAGAGTACCCAATATTTACGTTTCCCTTTCACCAGTTGCTGTCTACAAGTTCAGCTCTTCTCTCACTTAGCTTGAGGCAACATGGGTTTCTATAACGTGTTTCACCCACTTTGAGCTGACCTATGACAAAAGGATTTCACAATTTTCTACTTAAATTTAATGAAACATTGTTTCAAGTATTTATGAGGACTTTTGTTAACAACTCTCACAAGATGGTTTTGTGCTGAAAACCCAACAAGTAATGACTCTGTGTCTAGGACACTATGCTCAGACTCAGCAACAGCCAAATCCTCCCTTTTGTAATGTTGATGTTTCTCGTGGTTGTAATTAAACTGCAGCCTTAGTCACTTAGACTAACTCAATATTAATTACTAATGTCCTATGTGCCTTGTCAATTTTGTAACTGTTGCTGTAAGGTAGAATTGGAGAGAACAGCTTATCCAAACGATCTAATGAATTACTAATACTAATAACATTAAACATAATTTATGTTATTAATGATTTTAGATTTACCAAGGCTGCAATCAATCAGCCATACAAACTTACACTTTTCTAAGTCATATGAATGAGGTTTTTTTTGCAGAGCTGGAACAACAAAAGTGAACAAAGTGAGATGACTTTAATGTATCTTTAATATACTCATATTTGTAACTCACTTTTCATGTTTGGAAAATTCTTAGTTGCTATACATATTTTCCTTATTTTATATCTAAAATAGTGGACAGGTTGTGAAACCACTTATACAACTTATTCTGGGCTTCTATCACTATCGCCTACACATTGTTCTTTTGGTAATAGGTATATACGCAATCGGCATCCAACTTATGAAAAGCTGTGTTCAAGAGTTTGAGTGGCTTAAGTGCTAGTGCTCTTTTGGGTTACAATTTAGCAAGACTGCTAATAGCTATTATTTAAAGAAAAGCATTCAAACTACAACAGGATAGTGTAACACAAAGTATTTTTTGTTATTTGAATGGAAAAAAAGGTAATAAAAGCTGCTGAAAATCTTCCAATTTTATGATTAAGAAACAGGCTGCTGTAGAGAAAGAAATATTTGTTGTGGTGGAGCAGTAGATTATTTTACATATTTTTCAGACTGGTGATCAAAACTATTCAGCAAAAGGCTCAATCCACACTCATATTTCCATTCAAGTTAATGGATGACACCTCTAAAAACTCTGAAGGTACAATAATAACAATATCTTTTGTTTAATGGCACTCTTAAACACAGCCTTCTTTCTCTTCTAAGTCAACAGGATCAAAATCATCCTTAATCACTTGGCTAAATGAGAGCTTACACACCTGATTCCACAATTCCCATTCTTGCAGAGTAGTACTTACAGCACCAGACCAACTGAGATTATGTCAGCTCACCCTTAGCTGAGTACAATTCAAGAACTGATGTATGGGCCTGGTAGATCTCCATCCTTGCTTGTGAGCTGCACATCTTCTGGGAAGTTGGCCGGGAAAAGCAGGAGAGTAAACTCCTGGGCTTCTCAGAGCACTTACGGCATTTCATGACAACTGAACTTCCACACGTTTTTCCCAGGAGGTAATTTACAGCATCTGGGGGTCACAAGTGGCTTCAGCACTTGCCACTTCCACTGGTGTGGAAGGGCAGTTAGCATTAAGACTTTCATTTTGCTTTCCCTTGGAACATAATAGGCTTTTCCACTCAAAAGGTGCTTTTAAGAATTTGATTTTCATAGATGGTAGAGTGAACTGATAGCAAATATTCAAGGCAAATTGCAGCATACACAGGCAAAATTTAGGTTACTGAGAAAAAGCTCTTCCCCAGAACTGTTCATGCTGGTTTTCTTCTGAGATAGCATTGGCCACTGTCGAGACAGGATACGGGGCTGGGTGTATCTTTGACCCAGCACAATTGTTCTTGTGTTCTCATGACATTCTTCCACTGCAGACAGAAGTGGGCAGGTACATGCTGACAGTCTCTGAATAAATGAAAGCCCTTAGACCATCTGCTGCTGAAATGGTTTCTGCTGTTTCTACAGGACTGAAGCCAACATTTGCAGCTGCTTCATAACTTTCAGCAAACTTTCTGTAGCTATTCGATCACCCGTGTCAGGCTGTCTTCAGTTTTGCATCTTAAAAGCTGAATTTGGAAAAGTCCAGAAACAGTAATTAAGCACTTCTCCCAACCTACATGCACGGACCACACATTATGTTGAAGTCCAACATGTTCTCTTCCTGACACTTGTTTTTAATTTTTTATTGGTAGTTGTTAATCATAGAATCATAGATCGTGTTGGGTTGGAACAGACCTTTAAAGATCATCCAGTCCAACCTTCCTGCAGTTTAACCAGATCTTTAACTAGATCAGGTTGCTCAGAGCCTCATCAAGCCTGACCTTGAACATCTCCAGGGATGGGGCTTCCACCACCTCACCAGGCAACCTGTTCCAGTGTTTCACCACCCTCATAGTGAAGAAATTGTACAGAATCATAGAATGTGTTGGTTTGGAAGGGATCTTTAAAGGTCACCTACAAAAAATAAAAAAACTTATAAAGATAACAGAAGAGATTATTAGTTCAAACCTCCTCTGTGCTAGGGCTGTTCCCAGGCTTTCACTGCCAAGTGTCACATCCTCAGGAAGTCACACACATTCCCTCTTTCCTTTCCTTTTCCTCCACCACATGAAGCTAGGAGTGTGCCAGTCCTGCAAGCTGCAGGGTAGAACAGAGCTGTTTGATACAGCTTTGAGCAAACAGCTCATCTACTGGAAACGTTCTTGCTACAGCAGCACTAAGCTGCATGCAGTCTGACTTAACTTTCCAGTTTTCAGTGTAAAGCCTACCAGAATAGTCCTCAGCAGTCAATACAAAACACTTCACCACTTCCTAAAAGTGTCATACCATGAAAGAGTATTTGAGACAAACATTGCACACACTGTGAAGACTTTGATTTGCAGAATTTGGTCATCAGAGCTATAGTTGTGGGTGCATCTCATCTCAAAATTTCTACAGTTACACAGGAACTTGCTAAGATCTTGCACTGGACTTAAAATGTTTACTGGGCTTACTTGATGCTAAAGTTTGCATTAACAGAAAGAAGTAAGAAAGAATATTGATTATCAAAACACAAAGTATTATAACTACAGGAATTTCGTTGTATTAAAATATTAATTCTGTAAAAGAAGTGATTAGCAATCTCAGTCTAAAAATAATTTGGTTTGAGACATGAGAGGTATTAATCTGTATCAGTAGTCTGTCCATAAAATGCAGTGTATATGTATCTGTCAATTATCTTGCTATGCAGCAATCTTCATAAAACACAGTTTGGTGCATGGAAGTTAGCTTCAGTTTAAAACAGTTTTACACAGGCATGTGCCACAGCAGTACACTTATAATGTTGTAATAAGCACAAAAAGAACAAATTGACATTTCTAAACTTGGTGAATATGTCAGACACTTTGGTTTTCAGCAGCTGCAGTAAATGATGGGCTAGTCAGAATTATCAGTGTCTTTCAGTTTTTAATCACTTAAATCTGCAGACTTTTGGCACAGACAGGTAAAATGGCAGCCTTTGATCACATCAGCATTACTGGAACTACACGGTGATTTCTCAGGAATGGCCTTTGAGACAGAAAGTGTTATTTTTTTTTATCATTCTACCTGTCATTCTAAACTGAAGAGGAAATCAATGGCTGAGAAGAATATTCTTGCTTCACTTACAACTTTCCAGAAACAAAGCATGGCTTCACACTGGAGGTAACCTTGGGCATTAAAATCTCGTAGATGGCAAGCAAAAACAATAGCAACTGTAAGCATTGGTCCTGGAGAGCCGCAAGCCAGGATTTCTCCTATAACTTTGCTGTAAATATAAAAAAGACATGAGAACTTCTAATAAGAACTGTAATTTGGAGATATGCATTGAAGTTAAACTAGGGTCAGTTCTTATGTAGACACATCAGAGATGGTGATGCAAATGTTGAAGTCAAGGGAAAGCTGTTTGGTAGTATAATAATTGATCCATCTTTTCTGTGTGATTGCTTTTTCTCGCAGAAATATTTCTTTCTGGCAGTCTTCACATTCCTATGGCTGTCTTTCTTCTTATTTCTTAATCATGACTTGGTCTTATGTAGTTACATTATTCTGTTGTCTACTTTTCTACTCACCTCCCACTCTCGTGCTACTGAGTCACACTCCTTTTTACTCCACTTCTGTCTTTTCACACTGTTCTTTTCTGCCATTCTCTTTTTTTTGTTTTTTTTTTTTTTCCAGAGAATTAACCTTTTTCTTTTAGTTCATTTGCCACTTTGCTTTTTTTCTCACTATTGTTTTCTCTAACTTCTTCCTGTCTTAGCTTATAATCTTTTTTAACTCAGCACACATTTACTCCTTGACTATGCTTCTTGAAGCTACTTCACCAGCATATCTCCTGAAATACAGCACACAAGCAAGACATTTCCCCCAGAAGTATGAGTAGAAGCACACTGCTTCACTAAGTGATCATCTGCTTTCAGAGGAAAGTGGATGACTGAACCATGCAGACATGCAGAAGTATTTCATTGCACATTCAAAGCAGCCACAAAGCAAACAAAACAAAACAAATAAAAAAAGAGAATGTAACTAAATGATGAAAAAATGTTATCTCCTAGTCAAGAAAGAAGACGAATATCTAATTTAGAAGAGAAACAACTATATTTGGACTCAGTGCTTTCCTGTAAGAGGAAACAAGAGGAAAATATAACTGTCCAGGACGTCAGTGAGACAGTTTAGAGCCCATGAATCTCACAGATCCTCTCTCTCCCCCGCAAACTCAAGCTGCTTTCATCCTGGAATTCTTCCCCCTCCCTTCCCAGTTTCTTCCTATCTTCCTAGACTTGGCTCAGCTGCTGCAATCACTGTCTGCTCTGGCTGCCACCACAGGCCTTTTGCAGAATCAGTGTTAAGGGCAGCAGCAGCAACTTGAAGAGATGTAGTGGCATTATGAGAGAGGGACCTGAGTTACACTCATGTTCTTCAAAGTAAGCGTGCAGATTACAAAAGTGCTGGTCAGACTAATCATTAAAATATATCTCATTAAAGGGAAAGTAGCGCAACAGATACAAGTTGATTTATCTCTATGGGGCTCTGTGAAGCTACCGACTGCTACAGAAATGCTATGTATTTTATTATTGCTGAGCTCAGCCAAAATTCACCAAAAGTTGAATTCTTGTACCACTCACATGCAAGGATCACACATGTTTAGAGACTCTTCATTTATGCTTGTGAAAATAAAGTAGCCTGGCAAGATATACACCATTAAAACTACCATGAATACCATGAATACAGTCTTCAGAAAACAGAATACTGCTGCACAGCATTGTAGCAGTCCTCTGAAACTTTCTTAAACAAGGGCCATGGCTGGACAGCTTCAGCTAAGGCTTAGAAAAGGCAAAGACTTATGGTTACGGTTATGATTATAGTTATGGTTATGGTTAGTGAGAGACAAAGCCTGAGGTTCCGGTAAGGGTGAGGCTGCCAAAGGGAGGGGGCGGGCTCCAAAAATATATTATTTCTGGGAACATTTTCAAGAGCAATATCATGTGGAATATGAAGTAGTGTACAGTTAAGACCAGAGGTCTCTTGGTCTTAGCTGTGCCTTTAACCCAAGACTTGCATTACTATAGAGTTGAACAAGATGTCATTAATGATTTCAGTCTCTAGCCCACCCCTTCCCCTGGCAACATTGCTGCAGCCCCACACCAGCTGGAGCTCTGGGCTTTGTCTCTGCACTAACTATAATCCTAACATAAACCCTAAGTCTAACATAAACACTAGGCCTAAAAATAATTCTGTGATATGTCAGTGACTGAGTCTTACCACAAGACCCTCAGTCAAGTTCCCAAGAACGATTTCTTTTTGAAGCCCACCCTACTGCTTTGGCAGCCCCTTTGCAGTCTCACTCAGTCTATAGCCTGGCCTCTCTCATGCTTGAGCCCTAGGCTGCTAGGTTTCTCCTAACTCCAACCCTAAGCGTAATTCTAAGCCAGCCTTGGGCTTTCCCAAGATTTACCTCAAGGCCCTCTGACTTCATTGTCATGCCAGAGGGATGGGATGTCATCCAGAGGGACCTGGACAAACTGGAGAAGTGGGCCTATTCCAACCTCATGAGGTTCAACAAGGTCAAGTGCAGGGTCCTGCACTTGGATATGGGCAATCTTCATTATCAGTACAGGGTGGGAGATGATATGATAGAGAGCAGCCCTGTGGAGAAACACTTGAGGGTACTGAGCGACAAAAAGCTGGACATGAATCAATGATGCATGCTTTCAGCCCAGAAGGGCTGAGTCAACAGAAGCATGGCCAGCAGATCAAGAGAGGTTATTCTGCCCCTCTGCTCTGGTGAGAGCTCACCTGGAGTACTGTGTCCAGCTCTAGAGCCCTCAACACAAGAAGGACATCGGGCTGTTGGAGCAGGTCCAGAGGAGGGCCACAGAAATGATCAGAAGGCAGGAGCCTTCTTCCTCTATGAAGACAGGCTGAGAGAGTTGAGGTTGTTCAGCCTGGAGAAGAGAAGGCTGTGGGGAGACCTTATAGGAGCCTTCCAGTACTTGAAGGGGGCTTAAAATATTTCTCCTGAGACTTTGTAGATCCCTCCTTCCTTTCCAGCCCCTCTACATCTTCTGTTACTGTAAACTTACATGTAAACCTAATTCTTGACAACAGCCAAGTCATAGCACCAATCCTTCAGCCACAGTCCTCATAAACTAGTTCTCAAGGGAGAAACCTTTTGGCAACCCACTTGTTTCTTGTGCAGCTTTTGTGCATTTCTGTCAGGGTTAGGGTCAGATTTGGACTACTGTTAGGGCTATAGTTAGGAGAACAACAAATCTTAGGGCTCCAGTTGGAGTAGATCTGCAGAGGGGATGACCAAGGGCTGCACTGCAAGAAGAAATCTCCCCTCAGAACTTTTTCAAGAGTGTTATAGCTGGGAACTTGGAGAAGGCTCAGTGAAGGTCAAGTCAAAGGCCTCATGCTAGGCTTTAGGGTGAGGGGGGAGACAATGACTTGCACTTGTAATGTGCAAAGGTGAAAGAGTTAATGCAGGCAGGAACAACAGTTTTGAAGTGGGTTGGGAAGTCATGACCCACTGGGTACCAGTCAAGAGCTGCAAGGTCTGCACGCTATGGAAACTACACGTCATATGCTCAACTTCTGTCAGTCAGAAAGGTACCCAGTGCCCCGGCTCACGTTTACTTCAGAAAGAAATGGGCAGTCACGAAGGGCTGCAGGCACCCTCCTGAGGACATTCCAGGCCAAAGGAGCAGGGATACTTCTGAGGAACTGTGGCTGTGGGTGACCCACACTGGGCAGCGACACCCTTGAAGGACTGTGGCTGTAGGTGACCCATACTGGACCAGGGACATGATTGTGGCCAAGGGTGACCCATGCCAGTCAGGAACATCCCCGAGGAACTAGGCCATGGGCTGTCACCAGCACAGCAGG
>NW_010159160.1:18169-42872 GCF_000695765.1 Mesitornis unicolor
TCTGAGTTTGTTGAAAAACTTAGAACTTCTTACCAAGAAATTTAAACAGCTGATTTTTCTCCAAAAAGCATAGTTTCTTGATGACAGCAATAAAATTACCCATTTCTGGAGGTCAGCAGTACTAGAACTTTATTTCTCAAGGGCAAATTGTTTCGGATCCCCTATCCAGTGACACTCATGCTGGAATTGTCACCACAGCAACAAGAGGAGGTCAGGGTGACCGTTGCTAGGTAGTGAGACACCACAGAGCCAGGCTCCACTCTGGTCTCCAGGCGGCCACAAACCCCTCTGGACCAGCTGCCCAGGATGCTCAGGAAGTTGCGGTGGTGGTGCCTGTGCGTGGAGATGTCGGGAAACGAGAAGAAATTCTGGCTGGTGCATTTTTAGATAATTACAGCATAGCTATGGCAGATTTATGAGCTTTGAAGCCAATGGCAGTGTGACATCAACCACTTGAGACATGCAATAACCTTCTAAAGATGGGCTATATGAAAAGCCATGTTGCTGTTCTAAAACTCAATTTTCTCACTTGTATTTACAGAGCATTATTAATATAGACAGGAGTTAAATGGATTATATTAATATCCTTCAGAAAATGGTGCAAGTAGATGGGAAATGAGTATTTGCATGTAATTACAGCTTAGGGTGCCTGTAACATAAGCAGCTGCCTACAAGAGCAGACAGCTGGTGGGTGGTGGAACTGGGCATTGCCAGCTGTGTTCTTCCCCCTGTGAAATACTCCATGATGTCATTATGTTTCCTCCCAGTCTCCATGGCACTTTATAGATGACACCTGTGACAGTAAGATAATGCCAGAATCTTCCACCCAGGAGATTTCTCCCTTTCCCACCACCTCCACCCATAAGAGGTAATGTTTGGCTTCTGCAGTTGCTACGCTCAAGAAGGCACATATTTTGGGGTGGGTGGTCCAGGACAAACCTCATCTCACCAGGTAAAAATAGGTCTAACAAGGGGATAACTTCTTTAGAAAGGAGTGCAGAAACGAAGAATAGTTTTTGCTTGCCTGTCTGCAGTGGCTGATTCCTGGACAATCTCTCTGTCCCCACTGAGGAGAAGTGTGCACCGGGATCTGGACCTTACAGAGCTGGTCCTAGGCGAGGACCCTTCTCCTACTTTTTCTTTTTCTTTGCACTTTTTCTCCCAACTGTGCCATGTATTCTCCCTCTCCCAAAGAACCAAGTATGACTGTAAGGCTTGAAGTGTTAAGTTACCTTTGGATAGTACCAATCAAAAAAGCAGAACACAGAGTTTTCAGAAAGTTCTTGGTAAGTATGAAGATCAAAAATAACATAGCTATGGTTAAAACCATTACTGGGTATTTTATAAGCAAATCAAGATAAGCCATTTTAGGACAGGTAATCTAAGGTCCTTGCAGAGTATTTTTCAAAACAGTTCATTATTTAAACAAAAAAAAATTGTAATAAAATAATTTTCAATATAAACTGTACTACTGACCTGATTAAAATCTCACTGGGACTTAAACTACAGAGTAGTAAATTATAGAGTACATTTTTTCTGGTTTGTTCTTCTGCCCAACTGTACATTTTCAACATTCCACTCAAAGACAAATATTTTAGTTTTATTTAGTGTGTGGAAACAGCCAATGGCTACAGATCAAATTAGAATGTGTTTTTTAAAGGATATTGAGGTTATAGCTATTTCATGGAAACCAAGCTCATCGGATAATTCAGTTAAATGCAATTTACAGGTGCAAGATATTAAATACATCCAATTGCAATTGGATATAATCACTATTTCAAACAGTAGACCTTCAGATATAGAAACTTAATTTTACATCTGAAGGCAAAAAATCTAAAATAAAGTATCAAATTATCTGAAGAGAAAGTACGTAAAGGTTCTTCTCAGAGGCATTATTAAGATTTACATTATCTTCACTGAGAGGCAATGCAAGCTGTAAAGGGGAGGCTTTTAATGGTGAGATTATACTGGACAGTTGCATACTCCATGACAAGCATGGGAGAAGATTAGACAGTGGGGAAATAATACAAATGGAATAGTACAGAAAATGGTAACGGAAAACTGTTAGGATCATCTACATTTCTACTTTGTACAGACTCATGTATCTCTTTTAGAATCCAAGATGAAAATGAAAAAAGTCAAGAGGAATATGTCTTCAGATCTATTGGTCAAGATTCTTGCATTATGGAGAATAAGAAATGAATCATGACCATGATCTGATTCAATGGTTCTAGTCTCTATCCATCACCAACCCCCTCTTAAAAAGTGAAGGATTTTCCAGCACCTGCAAAAAGGAGAAACCAGTGATGCATGTGGAGTCTGCTGGGTAGGCGAGTTACCAGGGAATTAAAGAGAATGTCAGCAAAGCTTGGTTTTCCTTCAGGCTTTGGCTCTGACGTCTCACATGACTTAGGCAAATCACTTTACTGCTCTATGCCTTTGTGTCTCTTCCCACAGTTTGTCTGCAAGGATCTGCTATTAGTTTGGGGTGGGATTCAACTCACTTAACTTCAAATAGCAGGAGTGGAAATAGTGAGACCTGAGTAGCCATCCCAGGCGTCCTCCATAATCAACAGAAAGAAGCTGGCAGCTGGAGGGGTGGTTCAGTTGTCCTGTTTCAGATTAAGACAAGCTGTCTCATCACTAGGATGGACCTAAAAGCGATCATTACCCTCCTGTAACCATAGCAAGATCACAGCATCAGTAGCTCAGATAAAACTGTGTGATGTGCATTTCAACAAGTTAATTCTATCTTTACATATGATTGTGGCGTATCACAGAATCACAGCATAGCAGAGGTAGGAAGGGACCCTGGAAGATCACCTAGTCCAACCTCCCCTGCCAGAGCAGGATCACCTAGAGAAGATCACACAGGAACAATTCCAGGAGGTTTTGAATGTCTCCAGAGAAGGAGACTCCATAACCTCTCTGCGCAGCCTGTTCCAGTGCTCTGTCACCCTCAACAGGGAGCAACTCCATCCTTACTTCAGGTTTCTGAGGCATTGTAGTTGGACAGTTGATATATAAATTTAAAATGGCAAGGTTTCCAGGCTTTTCTGAGATTCTTCAATCTGATCTGTGAACTGAGCTCTTTCAGACAAGATCAGTCTTTATTCTCTGCCTTGTACAACCTTTAGCAAATACTAGTGACTCCTACAAAATTCACTTAAAAAAAGCCACTTTTAAACTTTTGATGAATCATTCTAATTCTGCACTTTATGGACTCGGGAAACACCACCAAAGAAAAGAGAGGCTGTAGGTCTAAAATAAATCTCTGAAAACATCTGGCAGCAAGAATCATGCTGGCTGAATCTAAGAAGAGTATTTTGATGGGTAGGAGAGTAGGAAAAAATAAATGGGCTTCTGAATTGTTTAACTCTTTGAACTCATCAGATTGTGAAGCAGAGTGATCTCATCTAACAACCAGCTGCAGGCAACAAAACAGGAGTGAAAATACTTTAACGCTCTTTAAGGATAAAAATTTTGTTAAAAGAGAATAACCCTGGTAATGCTTGGATATGAATAAGGGCCTGAGATGGCAAAAGAGGAAAAAGAAAAGAAGACCCATGCTTGTAATCTAATTTTGGAATATAGGCAATTAAATGTTTGAGAAATAGCTAAGGAGAGCAAAGACTGATGATCTTTCAGCCACTGAAGCTGCAATTCTACATTGAAACAGACAGATGGGCAGACACAGATTTTTCTTACTTTTGGCCTACGGCTTTCTCTGTAGATTGGATTATTTGCTTCCACTAATTGTGCAAACAAAAAATAGTCTGTCTGATATTACAGATGAACACTGTAAGATTACTGGTGATGGTATTCAGCTAGATTTGTAGTTAAAGTATGCCTTGGGAAAGTGAGTGTTACTGATACATAGAATCGAACACCATCATTAAAGTATTGTTATTTTGTTATGTTATTTGGGAATTCAGAATTTATTTCATATAGAAAACATACATAATGAGTTTGTTATCAGTTTCCTTTTGACTAATTAAGAGAAAAAACCCAACTTGTTTCTTGTTTATAATCTTGACTCAGATTTGGCTGATTGCCTTAGAAGTACAGTAATTGGAAATAGAAACTAAAATGTCTTTGAAGATACACTTTTATCTTGTACAGCTTGATAGAGAATAATCAAGCAGCAGATTATCCCTGTCCCTTTATCTTGACCCAGTACAGGGAAAAACAAAGTTATCAGGTTTTTTTTTACTTTTAATTCTAGATGCCCTTGTAAAATATTTTAAATCGAAGCCTCCTTGTTGTTCTAGGGCTGGCAGGAAACAGGTAGTGTGGCACAGAGAGCAGTGTCAGGCTGCAGTGAGGAAGGCGTCTCCAGAAAGACCATACCTTCAGAAGCCCTGATTCCTATCCAAGCACATACTCTACTAGTTGTGCCCATAGTTGTCAAACATCTCCTGTAACCCTGAAGCACAAAGTATACAATATTTAAACTTTTAATGAAAAAGAAAATATTTTTTGCAAGTTCCAAGCTTTTTCATACACACAACATCCATATGCTCCTATTCTTTTACCCAGAAATATGATTGTTCTTATATCTGAACTACTTATCCACTTTTAGCTAGGAATCACCTGAAGCAAAAAGCTCCATCCCTATGGTCACATCTGCAACAAGAAATTGCAGAATATTCTATTTTCTGCAAAAATAATCTGCAGTTAAAAACCACCGAAAGAAATAAGTGTTAGTGACTTGTTAAGAGCAACCATAGAATCATAGAATGATTTAGGTTGGAAGGGACCTTAAAGCTCACCCAGTCCAACCTCCCTGCCAGGAGCAGAGACCTCCCACCAGACCAGGTTGCCCAAAGCCCTGTCCAACCTGGCCTTGAACACTTCCAGGGAGGGAGCATCCACAAGTTCACTGGGCAACCTGTGCCAGTGTCTCGCCACCCTCACAGTGAAGAATTTCCTCCTAATATCCAGTCTAAATCTACCCTTTTCCAGTTTAAAACCATTCCCCCTCATTCTGTTGCTACCTGCCCTTGTAAAAAGTCCCTCCCCAGCTTTCCTGTAAGGGCTCTTCAGGAACTGGAAGGCCACAATAAAGTCTCCCTGGAGCCTTCTCTTCTCCAGGCTGAACAGCCTCAACTCTCTCAGTTGGTCCCCACAGGGGAGGTGCTCCATCCCTCTGATCATCTTTGTGGCCTCCTCTGGACCTGCTCCATCAGCTCGATGTCCTTCTTATATTGGGGACCCCAGAACTGGACGCAGTACTCCAGGTGGGGTCTCAGGAGAGCAGAGTAGAGGGGCAGAATCACCTCCCTTGCTCTACTGGTCACACTTTTTATACACATTTTTTTTTAAACCATTTATACATCTCAGTGCTTTTGCTACAGTCTGTCATGCAGAATAAAAGTAGTCATCAGTGTACATGGGTTTCATATCTAGAAGATCAGCTGCACTATTGATGTACATTTTTGCTGAATGTTTAGATTCTGGATTATGATTCTCAGTGGATGATGTAGTAAGTGTTGCTACTGCAGAATGCCAGAATATGTCAATGATGTTTTATTTTATTCAGTTGAATGTTTCAGAAGAGATTCAGATCTAGTTAATAGTTTTTCTTTCTCAAAGAGAGAATGGCATCACCCCAGATTTCTGACTAGAATAAAGATAGCTGGGCAGAAGTAGCTCGACTACCCAGTTAAGGATTCTGTGAAGGATCACTGCCATGCTGCTGAATAAAGCTGTAACCAGACTGCAGCCCTGATGCAGCTTGCAGTCCTGACAAACAAACGGCCCTGCTAGACTCTGGTGTCAGCCATTAAAAGCAAAACAGGATGGTTACATCTGTGTTTTTGGAATTTACTGCATTATAATTGAACCAGCAGCGTACTGAAAAGCTGACTGACAATCAGTACAGTGCCAGCAAGTGCACAGCTTCCAAGTGTGAAACAGCTTTTGGTTTTCACTTTTCTTGTCAATACAAGCAGGTGATGGAGTGGTACAATGAACAAGTTGGTACAGAGAACAAAATCACCTGCGTTATCTTTTAATATACCCCGCATGAAAAATGTAGGCTTATGTTGCAGGTAAACAAAAACTGCATTATGTCACTGATTCTGACTGCTACCAAGGTAGATGAGTATATATTTACAATTATGCAGCATTCTTAAGAAAAATCGTATTGGTGCATACTACCTTTGTACTTTCTGACTCCAATGTGGATATGTTAAAATAATGCAAAATTTTATATTTTATCATTTTATACCAGTAATGCATAAGTGTCATGGATAAAATAAGACTTTTCTTGCTGGATACTGTACAAACTCAGAACAGACTTTGCCCAAAGAGATACTTATTATTTGGATATTATTGTAATTATAATATAATATACTGCATGTAACCAATTGTTACAGGAGCTGCCAGTTGCTCTTACAAATGTTAATCCTGGCAGGTTTTAAAAGCAAACTCATTCTAAGCAGGAGGTAATGATTTAAAAAACTCTAATTATATTTAATGATTAATTTAGAGGAAAGTAGTAATATACTAATCCTTTCTGCCAATCATTATTAATTTGAGTAGGTGTTTTTTTGGACACAATGACTCTTTCACCATCATCATGGCAAGAAGATGAAATTAACAGAGTACAATTTAATTGTGATAATGTTTTAATGTTTATAGAAAACATATTAGTATGAAAAAGAAAAAATAAATTTAAAACAGGCATGAGAAAACTGTAATGTCACTCAATTTTCTGCTTATTATGGCTATTTATTTAATCTTGCATATTCTGTCCTGAGTGTCACCTTATACTGAGTGCATTCAAATGCCTGTTTTGTTTATTTATTCCAAGATGGAAAAATAGCCAAGATTTTCCTCTGTATTACTGTATTTTATGTCAGGAAGATTTACACCTAGCAAAGTCAACCACAGCAGACACTTCAGTGTGCAAATTTTTTGGATAGCCTCTCCAAGGCACCTATCTCTTCTTCTGACACTGAACACAGAGTTTTCTCCTGGATGTCGAAATCTTCTTCAGGGCCAGACACCAAACAGTTTGGTGTTCAGGCAACAGAAAACGCCACTAAGTACAGGAATAAGTAATAAAATCCATCCTGGTTTAGGTCCTGTGTCATTTTATGGTTTCACAGGGAAAAATCTGTTCATAATTGTCACCAGTAATACTGGTAATACTGTCACTGCTAATCATAATCAATTAGCAGTAACAATATCATGGTTCCTTAACATCCCTGTCACTGAAAACTATAGTGGTTCATCAGTGAGATATGCACTGCTTCCCTAAAGCCTTGAGGGTAAGTTCTGTATGACAGCACTAAGGAAATTTTTTGGAAGAGGCACAAACAGTAAAAATGCGTATTTCTCTCTGTGCTATTGTTTTTCTTTGCCACATCACTTCTTTTCTGATTCTCTGTCATCACCTCTTGGCAATGCCTACTTTTTCCCGTAATACAAAGTTCACAGATGAAGTACTTAATTTATCACACCAAATTCTCCTTTCTAGGAAAAGGAGGGGAGAATAGAGACATTATCTAAGAAAGACTAATCAAGTAAGATTGAAAAGCACACTTCAGCATGCTGTAAATCTCAGAGGTCAAGGACATTTTCAGTGATACAGTGCTGTAAGAACTCTGCTGCAGTACGAATACCAAAGGAAAGCCCTGGGCCAGGAAGTGACTGTCACAACCACATATTAAACCCACCCTCCAGTGAATCTGAATCATAAACGAGCCTGTGGAAACCGACGCTGAATCATCCGTCATTTTTCAGGTTCTTTATTTAGCTTCCACAGAGTAGGGTAGAGTTCAGGCAATGCAAGGTTGCATGTCTAATGCAGAACTAGAACGCAGCTTCTGTGAAAGCCACAGGAAACGACCCCAAAACATGGGGTCTGCAAATCAATTCAAGGCTCCTCAACTGCTGGCTCTTCCGCACGTGCTCAAGAGCTTGGATTCAGTTCCGAAATAAGAAAGGGCAAATAAGAAACAGGTTTTTCCCTCAGTTGCACTCCAGTTATAAGCACTTTCTGATAATGATTCTTGATGCTGATTTCTAGTTCACAAAAAGGAGACCATATTCACTGGCACTGAAATTGCACTTCTGAACATAAGGGCGGGGTTTGAGCCAGAAAACCACTCAGAATGGATACTCCTCTTTCTCCCTTATATTCATTTAGATAAATGTCAGTTTTGGAAATGGTGAGTGCCTTGGCAATAGCTATGGAGTAGATTTTTTCTTGAGTTTGACAGCTTCTCAATCTGTCAGCTTTCTTAGTAGCTGCTAATTATTAGAAGTTGGTAGGAAGCACAAAACAACCTGGAATGCAGCATTCAAAGTTTTTGTCAGGCTAACGAGGGGAAAAAAGGAGCAGTATAGAAAATATACCTGGAAAACCAAGTGTGGTTTTTTTTGTAAGCTGTTTTTTTTTTGTAAAGGGACCCTGCAGCTCCATCAAAGGAACTTCTAAAATTGAGAAAAATATGACCTGTAAAGAGAGGTGTATGATAGATGTCTGTTAAACAATGAGTGTAATGGGAAGGGGACAGAGTTCCACAGGTCATTTTTTTCTTGCAGTACAGGAATAAGAGAGTCATCAAACAAAGCTAGAAGGAACCCAATTCAAAATGCACAGAAGTGGTTCTTATGCAGAGAGTGATAGGCCTGTGAACTTAGGTCAGATGAGACAGCAGGTCATTAAAGTTGATATAGGTTCAAGAGTATATTATATAAGTTCCCAAAAGAGCACTACATCCTATGGGTATATCTCTAAATATAGTTTAGATATAGTTAGTAGATAAAGAACAAAACTATAAATGTATTGATGTATATTTGCTATCACTGCCAGAAATAGCTGGATAAACATGGAGGACCTGTAAGTGGGATGCTGAAAAACGTTTTAACACAAGCATAACTAAAGCAAAGAGAGAATTTGATGTGTATGTCAATAGCACTAAATTGTATGACCTATTAGCTTGTGAGCATCAAGTGCTTGTGATCACTGCAAGACTTTTAAATAAGTCTTCTGCTCCAGTGTTCTTCTGCTCCTAGTGAAATATATACCAGCAATTGGAACCTACAGAGTCTTGCTTAATTCTGTTCAGTCCTGAAGCATTAACTTTCTACTTACCTGGCAGTACAGATGAATCAGTAGATTCTCTTAGATAAAATGAGAGTCTGAAGGTGAGAGAAAAAGACCTGGTCTTTTTGTAGAAAATAATGTTAGGGTTCCATACTGTCTGTAAATCTTTAATGCTTTTAGCAATTTCTAACATTTCATTTCTGAACTCATCTTGAAAAGAAACAGTTTCCAGTGAATTTAATGCTCCATCTACACAGCACAATTGTCCAATTACTATGTACAGCTCAATGTAAAAATGCCATTATCAGTTGTTTTGTTTTAGTGATGCAAGTACTTAGTCATAATTACAATAAACCTAACAAGAACTTCACATCAAAATTACAGTAAAGAGAGCTACATTTGCAGAAGTTGAACTGCAAATAAAATAAATAAGTTAAACTTATTTTAAAAGACATTTCAGATTATAACAGTGGAGCCACTCCTGTAGCATATTTTGGGGAGCTATCATAAGAATAAGAATTTTGTGCCCATTATTTTATTTCTTGACCACTAATGTCAGCCTGTTTCTAGCTTAAAGAATTATAGTTCCCAACAGAAAACAGCGTAATGAAAAATTTTTTGAGAAGTCTGAAGTAGTTCTCAGAAATGCCAGCATGACCTCTACAACGCAGTAAAAATCCTCAAAATAGAACCATTCTCCATAACTACTGGAGAAAAATTCTACTCATTTCCACTCTTCTAAAGTGATAAGATGGAATAGAGAGGGGCTGGGGTTATTACACTTACAAAGAAGCCTTTGTAACAGCTAATATTCTGTAATAGTAACTGGGGAAGAAAACCTTTCTTGTTTCTTGCCTCTCAGCAGTACATTTTCAGCCTGGTAGGGTTTAATTTGGTCAGAACTACACATTCTTTTGGCATGGCACATAAATGTTATTCTGAGACAGCACCTTCTTTTAGATGGGCTGCTCACCACAGAGTGCCATCCAAGTTCTGCAAGGGTACAAAGACAAAAGAGCACAGCATCTCACTCTGTCTAAAAATCATGAAAAATAATCAGAGTTATTTGATTACCATTTTTGGTACAAATATTCTAACATAACTACTTCAGCTGATAAAATCAGCAGAGTGGAATGGTACCAGAAACAGCCACATGACAAAAGAACAAGATTTAGGAGAAGTCACTGTTCAAGTCATGACACACAGAAAGCCTGTGGGATGCCCAGCACAGAGACCCTTTGCTCTTTGGGGTATCAGTGGAAGACTGTGCCTACAGACCAAGCTCTTGCAAGAGGAAAGAGAGATCTTTGAATTACCTCAATAACTGAAAGCCTTTAAATCTACTTTCCACACCAGGCTTCAGCATGAGAATCGGAGAAGGTTTCTGAAGCTGCTTGGGTTCATAACCATTTTGGGGTCACTTGACACTGACCATGTCCATCTGCAAAACGGAAGTGCAAAAAACATAGTCTCATTTTCTGTGTCCTGTTAAACAAAAACAGCTCCACTCACATTCAGGAGGGGAATTAATTTTGATCAACTACATATTGATAGGAAATGGTGTCCTTACACAACACTTCTTACCAGCTGTGTCACTGTCACATCAGACTGAATGTCCTCACAGCTCCCAGTCACGCTGCTGGGTCATTGAAAAACAAAATAAGAAACACTTTTTGAAGTAATCAGATGAATGTAAATTATTAATAACACAAAGTTTTAGTACTTTCAGCCTTGCTTCTGACTCTGGTAAATGAAGCAAAATATACCACAGCATGATGCAGGGTGGGTGTTGGCTGTAGGTGCAGTATCAATAATTTAACTCTCATGCTGGTTTCTGGGGCTGGACCTCCTGACTGTGCACACCATGGGACCTCTTTCAGAGTGAAACTCTAGCTCCCTACAGTGCAAAATGTGATGGTTTAGGGGCACTTTACTCCAACAGCTGTTCTCTACCAATACTGTAGACCAGATTGCTCCAGATTTGGGACTGTCTGCCCCTACGGAGTCCTCCAGCCTTATCCAAACACATCAGACACCTCAGTGCACTCTCATGTCATATTCTAAGGCATGTGACATGTTCTTGACATCAGATTATAGAAAGCAGCTACTCTTACATTATTATTAAGTACTTTGAACTGTAAAAACCAAGCAAACAAAAATGATGTCTTTGAGTCCCTGGGATGCCACAGGAAAGCCAGTGATGCAGGTCAAGTGGCATGTGGTACAGACACTGCTACATAGATGTAGTACAGCTATCCCTGAACACTGTGGGCAAGCACGTTCCACCTCTTGACCAGAGGCCAAATCTCTACCTGGAGTAGATATTTTTGCAATGTAAGCAAAGTCTAAAACGTCTGGCCCAGCACAGCAGGTAATCATTCATTCCTGCACTAGTTTATAGCTGGTGAAGGGCCTGGAGCACAAGCCTTATGAGGGGCAGCTGAGGGAACTGGGGTTGCTCAGTGTGGAGAAGAGAAGGCTGAAGGGAGACCTTATCGCTCTCTACAGCTACCTGAAAGGAGGTTGTGGCAAGGTGGATGTCAGTCTATTTTCCCAGGTAACAAGTGATAGGATGGGAGGAAATGGCCTCAAGTTGTGCCAGGGGAGATTTAGATTGGATATTAGCAAAAAATTCTTCACTGAAAGGGTTATCAAGTGTTGGAACAGTCTACCCACTGAAGTGGTTGAGAGTCATCAACTCTGGAGGTATTTGAAAGACATGTAGATGTGGCACTTAGGGACATGGTTTAGTGGTGAAGTTGGCAGTGCTACGTTCATGGTTGGACTTGATTATCTTAAAGGTCTTTTCCAACCTAAATGATTCTGTGACTTTATGAGTCTATAAATAGGGCATTAAACCTGTGGTACTTTAGGCCATCTTCCACAGGTAGTGCGTCGGTCTTCTGACATGCCAACCTGCAGAGATATGAGATCCTGCTTTAGTAGCAGCAAAACCTGCAAGTTGCTCACTGATGTGTTCCTCCTTACTCGCTAGATGTGATGATGTTCCCCTTCACAGCAATGCTTGTGTTTCTTTGCATATTAACAAAACCTGGGGAAAAAAAATCAGTTATAGTCCAAGTATTAGTCAGTGATAAAGCTACTAGTGCTGAAGCCTACTATCTTCACTTGAGAATTTTCATTACTTTTTGGTATGTCATACTATGTTTTTCTAATTTTGACAGATCTTGATTTTCTGATTATTTTTTCTCTGATTTTAGGTATGTTGTTACTGCTAGGCTTCCACAGCATTTCAGTTGCAAATGACTGATGCTCTAGCATATTATTATTAACTGACTAATTCCAGAAAAGAAAAAAATAATCTGAGCACTCTCCACTCACTTTCTACTATCCCTGGACCTAGGATTAGTAACTGAAGTAAAAATGTGCCAAAAACCAGCTGAAATGGTTTAATTTTTCTGAATGAATTAAATATCTTTCTGCTTATGTCTTTCCCAAGCACATTGCATCTGTGTGTGCACTTTCAGATCATGTTTTGTGAACCTCAAAGGCAAGGAGAAGTGTTCTGATACTGCTGTAGTGTTTTAGTTTTTTTCCTAAGTAATGAAATAGCCCTTGATATTTCTGGACCATCTAACCAGATCAGTCTTAATCAGTAAAGGTGATGGAATAACCTGCAGTGGAAAAGCATTCCTTTAGAAATTTCAATTCCATCCAACTACCGGTGTTAATTTAGTCTACAATTTATATTAAAAATTTTCCTGAAGTAAGTGAGACCCAGCATTTTTGAAATGAGATAAAAGTTGTTCAGGTCTAAATTGATTTTAAAATATTTAAATTTTATTTTAAAATTTTATTTCAGTTATAATGTAATGCCAAAGCAATATGATCTAATTTCAGTTTTGTCAAATATATCCATTTTCATTCAGCAAAAATTGTTAGCTAGTTTTCCTTCATCATTTCAGCAGTTTCATTTATTTACACTTTATATATCTGATAGTTTGGGTTTTTTTCCCCCCCAGACTGCAACAAAGATAAATTTTTAGAAACATTAATTCCTCATTAAAAAAAGATCTTTTAATTACATACAACTCTATTAGCAGTTAAATAGTATAACATCTTTCAAAATCATCTCAGACTCCCATATTTTAGAATACTTAAGTGCTGTCTTCTTTTGATTACTAGTTAGTGTTCTTATTAAGATTTTCAGATCTGTTTCAGCTCCTTTGCCTTTGTTATAATGTAACTCTACAATGAGCCACTGCTTTGCAGCACTCAACATCTAAGCTTTAAGATAATATTCAATTATCAATAATGAACAAATGAAAAGTGAAAATTTTTATCTGAATGTGTTTCTTTAGAAACTATCAATGTATAAGTAAGGTATATTATACATTAAAGTTAATTTTCTTTCTGAAGGGACAAATACAGCAGTAGCAGTATTCCCAAGTTGTCTCATTGTCAGCTGGCCGGATTTCACAGTCACATTAAATGCCTATATAATCCCACGTCAGTAAAACTGCTGAACAGTTGAAAAATTTTAACTACAACTTTTCTGCTTTTAATACAACTTCTATTACATGTAGTTTTGCCATCAAAACTCCAAAAAAGATTTGCTAATACTATAAAGCCTAGCTTTTAAATAATGAAATTGATTTTTTTTTAGGGACTGCCTCTTGGGTTAAACGGGAAGGAGAAGGCAGTAGATAGAAAGTCACTTGTATATATTTTAATGATATTTTATGAATGAAAACTGCCTAATAATGTCAGGAAAACATACATATTGCATCAAAGAACATAATACGGCACTCTTTAAGCCTTTGCCATTAATGGCAAGGTCAAATGTGGTACTTTTTGCTCCATTGATTCAGCAATACGTGACCCAAGTGAGGTCATTGCTTAAGCACAGAGCACAATTAAATCAAGGTTAGACAAGCAGGATTCTTTAGTACAAGATAATGTGCCAGCAGATTACATAGTATTAGGAAATTTGCATTTGAATCATGCTAGATGAAGATTACTTACAAATTTTCACCAGTGAAAAAACCTGCAATTTTATCACTAACATTTTTTTTGTTTATAGAAAACATGTTAGTAACTAAAATGCTCACCTGTAATCTAAGGATGATTCTACATCTATTATTTTTACACTATAAACAAGAAAACAAAGAGAAATTGCTTTGTCCAGTGTCTTATGTCTTGTTTACACTCTTTCAAGATAGCTTTTATGTAACAAATGAGTTGGAGTTACTTCACAAGCAACATAAATATTCTTTCTAATCAGAATTCAACATAAAACTTAAAGGTTCCTTTTACACACTAAAAACTTCCTATCTTAATCCTTCAATAAGCACAGAGTGTGCAGTCCTTCACGCATATGCCTAATTACAAGGCCATAGTTGAAATATGACATTTAGAGACTGAAGTAAAATAATATCATTTGATGTCAGAAAATTACTAATACGCAGTCTATTTTTTCCTAACCAAAACCAAACTGATTGTAATTCAAAGCTGATACTTGACTGTGTAAAATTATGAATAGGAAGATTTCCACCTGAACTATTTACTGAAAGCTGTCAATGTGTTAGTGTGTTTAAGCTCTCAGAAGACTACTAAAGCACAAGGTCCGCAGATCAAAGGCACAACATTTAAACAATGCAAGTAGTTTCTTCCAAGTATATTAAGGTTTCTTGGTTTGTGAAAAGGCATCATGGAAACAGCTCGTTTTGAGAAGTGACCTGGAAAAAAAGGGAGTATCCACCAAGTACACAAGCAGGGAGGTCACAGGGAGGATGTAAAGATGTTAGAGATGTGGCCAAATCTGGAAAGAGTCAGACAAAGCACAGGACAAGTATGTGGAAACCCAAGGCTAAATCATGAATGCAAACTGGGCTCACTTCAAGAAGTCAGTAGATTACGTTATTTTACACCAGAAGAAAATCCAGCCAATGCAGTTTCTGTGTTTGTGAGGCAAATTTGTACATTTCGACAACATTCTTTGTTGTTTACTATTCACTATAATAGTAGCCATTGATCCAAACCTGCTGAGGTGATACAAGTATAGCACAGTCTAGCCACACAAATTGTATTTACTTAAGTGTACTGCACTGGGTCCCTGAGACCTTGTTCAGTGCCTCTGGAACACAGTAATTGCCTCAGAGATCAGATTAACTGTTCATTGAGTCAAGAATCCCGTGTGTGACAACAGATTCAGCTCTTTGAGAAGGACACAGGGCTGAGCCTGCAAATGTCCCTCTGCAGTCTGGTTAACAGGATATGGTTTGAGTCAGTGCCTATCCAGCTTATTTTTATTCAGATTTCCATGTTATAGCTATTTTACTATCTGAGCACCTGTATGTTTGAAATTGTCTTGTTCTGAATGGAAAATAAATCTTTTCTTGGCTTCATCCTTCTGAACATACTGCCACTTTAAGCTGCAAAGCCACTTCTTTCCCCACCCCTCACCCGGATCTTAGGCCTGGAAGACACCAGGTGTGGTGCTGTCTCATTTGCAATGTGCCTATGTCCATGCATACATGAAAAATTGTAACAGTATTGATGAGATTTCTGAAAATACTTTTTTATAGGACCATAGGATGATTCGAATTGGAAAGGGCCTTAGGAGACCTCTAGTTCAACCTCATGCTCTAAGCTGGTTTAGCACTGTATTCTTGTTGTGAAAGGTTTTCTTCATGCCCACTCTGTACCTTTTTTGTCTGCATTAAGAACATTGTCTCTTGTTCCCGCACTGTGCATATGAGTAAAGAGGCTGGTTCTGTCTCTTGGTAATTACTTTGCTGGTATTGTCAGGTTGCTGTTAGGTTTCCCCAAAGCCATCTCTGCTCCAGGTTGATCAAGCAACTGACTAGATGTTTTCCCAAAAAAACCCATTAAAAATGTCCTCTTTTTTCTCTTTTTGTTTTGTTTCCTTTGTTCCCCTCTACTTATAAATCATACCAGAACTCTAGAATATTAATCAGAAAGAATAAGGAAAAAGATTTGTCATTTTTGAACTCTCTTGAAATCTGCATTTAGCTGACAAGCCTTCTAGAAGGTTGCTTCCAAATATCTTCTTTGCTTTACACAAGTAGCATCGTCCTTTGGTTTAATGTGTGCTTTTCATTCACCAAACTGATCAGTTTGATATGTTTGATATGTTTTGTGACATGAATGTACAATAGCTGTAAATCAAAGCACATAAAATGATTGCATAAATGTAGAACACTCTAAACTTTAAAACAACAACAAAAAATAGCATATTATGAATTCTTCCCAGGGTCCTGTTTTAGTTCAACAACGGAAAAAATTAGGAAAACAGATTTTAGTGTTGCTCTGTGTGCTTAAATTTAAAGAATGCTTCCCTACCCTGCTGGCTGAAGGCTGTTTTACTACACTCTTATATGTATAATATACAGCCAAGGCCAAGGTAATGAAAGTGGGTATGTAAATGTTATTGTCCTGTGAAAACATAAAGAACAAGACTAACAATAGAGGCCTAAGTTAATTATATCTTGACACTTTTCAAAAATAGCAATTAAATATGAAGAATATCTTGCAATTCAATAGCACCTTTTCCCACAGACCCTTGCAATTGCTAGATACACATTTCTCGTACCAGCAGTCTTTTTTGGCCTGATATTTTTTGCATTTTGAAATGAGTGAAAAAAAGTGAAGCAACAATACCTGGTGCATAAAAATAATCGATATATAAGCTAGTCATAGATTTGAAGACAAATCTGGGGATAGATCTCCAGTCTACTTTTGGCAATTAATAAGTTTTTTTTACAATACTGCTATGGTTAGTGAGGAGTGTTGTCTTGTTTTTAAAACGTTAGCACTGTACCTGTTCTATTGTTGAATGAGGAAATACAAGTCTGTGAAAATGTTACAGTACTTTATACTCTGTTGTTTCAGAGCCAGAACAAGTTAGCAAACACTATTCTTGAGCTGTGTTGACATTAACAATGTTGTAGTGCATAAACAAGCCCACAGATGAAACAAAGCCACCTTGGCCAGTGCTTCAGCTTGCTCCTCTGCCAAGTGAAAAAGTCCACAAGCGACAGACCAAACCTTATCTTCAGGCTTCTGAGTCTGAGCCCTGCTGGCCATTGGGGACACAGGCAGTGCAGAGTTTGCATTTATCTTTGCTCTGGGTGTTGTTTTTGAGTTCCCTCACCTTCTGAAATATGACAGTATCAGCTAGGCAAAAGGACTCACCTGGATGGCATGAAATATAAACAACTGGTTTATATTTAGTGTGTTGGAAAATGCCTGTTACAACCGACCCGTGGACAAGAAGGACATCAAAAAGCAGGAAAAGACCACTTAGAATAACATTTGTTTCTGTAAAAAGTGTATTTCTGTGCATGCTGTGTATGTGGTAACAGTCATCAGCTTTTCCTCTGTTCCTGGCGGGTGCCAGGAGCCCAAGGATGTGCAGCTCGCACTGCCCCGACGTGTGTGTACACGACAGCCCCCAACACCTCAGCAGCCAGAACTAGGGATGCCTGTTATGTATAGCTTCTTTTAATATTATTGATAAAATAACGTATATACTAATAAGTAACATACTACAATGCTAGCTGGAACAATATGTGATCAGCGTTATGAAATGGAGAAAACAGTGAAGTGTGAGCAGTGTGTCTAACCCTGATGTTTACGTGCAGACAAATCCTGAAAGGACCTATGTCAAGGTCTGACCTGAGAGGAAAAAGATACATAGAGGAGGCAGATAGCAACATACCTACCAATATTAGGCAACACAAACTGTATCGGTTTTATCTTGGTCCCTACCATTTCTCTTTCCTTTCTGTGTTGGAAAAAGGAGAATATAAGAATGCTCCCTGTCTTTAAGAGAAGATGGAGCCCAGTCAGATTTATGACCCACTTTCTCAAATACTTTTCTCTCCCCGCAAACTTTCCTTATCATTTCCTGCTCAGAATACCTGACATTTTGGAAATCACTACTAGCACCTGAAAAATTCCGTTAAATCCAAGGACAGCCAGGGATAGCTGCTGATTTCTACTGCAAAGGGCTGGCTGACTGGGTGGGAAAAGCATCGGCCAGAAGATCAGCTAAAAAAGAAAGAAGGACAGGAAAATAGACTTTTTTCCTCAAACAAAAGAAGATAGGATCAAAAATTATACTGACCAAAATAAACTTGCCTACAATAAGAGTTATCTGTCTTTGGCAAGTACTTCCATTAGTGGCAAAAAGCTACTTGCAAACCTCTCCTGTCCCCATTGTCACTTCTACAAAATTCAGGCACATTTTCACATTTTCCAAATGTGAAATGTCAGTTTGTGAAAACTAAAATGCAAAACTGATAATTGCTACTGTTCTTTAGGTGTATTTTTTATGTTATTTTGATGAGGAGGAAGAAATGTTTTCTAAGGTAACAGGAACACTGAACAGTGAAACAAAAGTTGATAATAAATAAAATATAGTTGCTTGCCCACAACGGATAGCACATGACTTATCAGAAAACAATACCTACACAAAATAATAAATGCACTATGTCAGGTAAGAAAGCAAGTAATATGAGGAAGCCCTTCTAAATTTCAAAGATCTATCTGTCTAAAATAAGGCCTACTCTGTTATAAGCAAAACTTGGTCCCTCTCAGGATCAGACCCCTTGCTCAGGTCAGCACTTCGAAGAAGAGAAAATAAGTACAAGACACCTCAACAGCTCAAATCAGGATATTAGGACAACTCTTAAATAAACAAATAAGCAAATATGGTGGGAATTATGGAGGCTGACTGACACAGGGATGTTCACAAAAGGAGGATGTTGCACAGCAGTATGTGATGATGGAGTCTGTGTGTGGACTTAATACATTTGTAGCTGTTTGAGCTTTCAGTATACTTTGCAGGACTTTATCAGATAAAAGTGCTACTTACATTTGAGAAATATATTCTGATGCTACTCAATATTTTTAGCATATTGGTCTGAGCAGAGCATCAGAATGACACTGATGTTCTGGCACACACAAAGATGAAGGCATGACCTGGTTAACAGCAATCATATTGTTTTGTTTCATTCTGCTTCTCAAAATGGAGTGAAAATATAAGTGACCCAGACTGATTGGTGCAAAAATAGTAAAGTCGGACTGGGTGATTTGATTTCTATCTGTGCAACGCTCCATTAAGAAAACAGAATACTTCATTGTATGAGTATTGCCTATGCCATTTCCAAAGCAGTCAGCATTGCTCTTGCTCGTAAATATGTACCTTGCAAATATTTACAACTTCATTTCCTACCTAGCTGTCTTATTCAATCTCTCTGTTAATATTATCAGATCCAAAGACTTTGGCAGAATAAGGTGTCGTCAAGAAACAGTGAAAAATCTCTCTAATACAGCAGCTGAAAACACATCATACATTTTGACCTAAAAAATAGGCGATGTGGCTCATGGATTTCACTGAACAGTGGTTCCTCAGAAAAGTCTAATCTCCAAACCCACAAAATATAGCTTGCCAAGCTCTCCAAATCATAAGCTTAGCCATACTTAGACATTTATTTCCCCTCATATATGAATAAGAAAAGGACATATTGTTTTTCTGGTTGGTGAAAATGAACAAGGACACTTACTCATGCTTTGTGTATATGTTCATACTGTGTATGTGTTTATAAATGTATCATTGCAGCTTGTCACTACAACCCATACACCCTGTGCCAATAATACTAAAGATAAGACAGTGACGACTGCCAAGACGGCCAGGGTTAGTTACTGAGTGCTGTTGAATCATAGAATCACAGAATCTCTTAGGTTGGAAGAGACCTCTAAGATCATCAAGTCCAACATCAACCCAACACCACCATGCCCACTAAACCATGTACTGAAGTGCCACATCCATATGCTTCCTGAACACCTCAAGATGGTGATTCCACCACCTCCCTGGCCAGCCTGTTACAGTGTTTGACCACTCTTTCAGTAAATAAATTTTTCCTAATGTCCAATCTCACCCTCCCTGGTGCAAGTTGAAGCCATTTCCTCTAGTCCTATCACTAGTTACATAGGAAAACAACACCCACCTCTATACAACCTCCTTTCAGGTAGTTGTAGAGAGCAATAAGGTCTTTCCTCAGTCTCCTCTTCTCCAAACTAAACAATCCCAGCTGCCTCAGCCATTCCTCATAAGACTTGTTATTGAGACCCTTCACCAGCTTCATTGGCCTTCTCTGGACATGCTCCAGTGCCTCAATGTCCTTCTTGTAGTGAGAAGACCAAAACTGACCACAGTACTCAAGGTGCAGCCTCACCAGTGCTGAGTGCGGGGGGACAAACACTTCTCTGCTCCTGCTGGCCACACTATTCCTGATGCAGTCCAGGATGCCATTGGCCTTCTTGGCCACCTGGGCACATTGCTGGCTCATGCTCAGAGGCTGTCAACCAATACCCCCAGGTCCTTTTTGGCCTGACAGCTTTCTAGACACTCTTCCCCAAGCCTCTAATGCTGCATGGGGTTATTGTGACTGAAGTGCAGGACTCAGCACTTGGCCTTGTTATTGTACAGAGAGCTGAATAAACCACCCATAATCCAAGAGGAAACAGTTAATGACATGCTATGCTACCTGAACACTCACAAGTCTATGGGACCAGATGGGATCCATCCAAGAGTACCGAGGGAGCTGGCAGAAGAGCTTGCCAAACCACTCTCCATCATTTATCAGCAGTCCTAGTTAACTGGGTAGGTTCCAGACTACTGGAGGCTTGCCAATGTGACGCCCATTTACAAGAAGGTACACTAGATCTTTACCACAATGTTTATATGTTGTTTACAATCAAGAGAACTAGATGATGCCTATTTTTTACAGTGTAGTACTAATTGCTATGTGGACTCATACACAGTTTGGCTGTGGTGTCCAGATTAAAACACAGGAGCAGAACAGACCTTTTCTAGTTATTACTACTGACGCCCAGGAGAGAGGGACGTCTATGTCCTGAAACTCTAAATCGCTCTACCTTGGCTCTGATAGTCTCCCATCTTTTGTATTCAGTTGTCAAAACTGTAATTCCCGTGTAGGGCTAGGTAAGTCCTGGCAGAGCTCATGGAGGTGGTGGTACTCCTACAGAACTAGGCTGCTACCGGAGGCAGAGAATCATATTTGCTAGGTGCTGCACTTCTGCCCTTGCCCATGGATAACAAGTGAGCTGAGCGTTCCATCCTTTGGTCTAAGGGATGGCTTTAGAGCATTTTAATTGTAGCTCACTGCACACTGCATAATATGTTAATTACATATTTCAAAATTTAAAAAGTAAAAGCATAAAATCAACATTAAATAACAAACAATCAATATAAACAAAAATAAATAACAAGGCAGAAACAATATTTCGACCATAAAGAGTGTGTCTTTGGCATACTTGAATCTAACTTTTATAGGTGAGGTCAAGAACACATATAATTCTGTTGCCATACAGCAGTCTTTTTAAGGTTTGAGCACATTTAACAAGAGACCTACTAACCAGGATTGTGTCACTTACCAGATGACAGGATATGCCTCAGATGAGACTTATGGAAAAGATGCTGAAAGTAGCAGGTCCTTAAATCGGTCAGATATACATACAGAAAAAAATAATAACTTCTAAAGGCTCCCAACCTACCTTTCTCAGATTCAGAAGTGGGAAACCTGACAGGCTCATTTTATCTTCTCTGTGTTCAAAACACCTACACATTCTCATAACTACACACATGCAGACAGACTGCAAAACCAGCTACAGTTAGCATTTGTTGAACTGATGACTTCCACAGCTTTGACTGCAAGCATAATTTTGTTTGTTTGTTTTATTATTTTTGCCTACATTCTAACCAGATTATTTTTCAAGTGGGTAACAGAATGCAGGAAAGAGCAGATTGCAAAAGCATTTCATTTCTAAGCTTTGGAAGGTCTTACCGTTCATGAGATTAATACGTAACCGAGGAATTTAGAAAAACGATGTGCACTAGCTGATATTGCACATTCTGGAATGTTGAAGAGCAGACAGAATTTGATACATTAATTTAGAGTACATTTCGTGCAAATCTCTAGCAATAAAAGATCTTTTTGTCTACATGGGAGCTGAAACACAGGCAGTAGTTCTCAGAACTAATCTGACCTATGGGCATGAGTGAAATGAAGCAGTTTGCATAAAACCTAGTATTCTCCTTATGTTTTCATTACTGTCAGCATATGAAGGGGAAAACACACCCTGTTCAGTGATATGTCTACTGATCTTCTCTATGTGCAGCCTCAGCCTCTGAAATAAAGTTTTTTCTGATGGCTTCTCATGTGCATTTCCAAAGCTAAAAGAAACACAGTTCTCTCATACACAATTCAACTTGGAGAAGTGTGCAACAGCAAAAATGGCTCATCTCTATGAAGAAGCAGCAAAAGAAGAAAAAAAATCCAACTATTTCCTTTGGCAGAAGAAAGGAAAGGAGAACTAAACTGCCTGTTAAGCCACAAAAAAATCTTTAATATAAGCATTAAAAAGGAAAAGGTATATACATTTCTTCACTTTGGGAAGCAACTCATAAAAATGAAATTAAAAAGCAATAATCATTAACAATGTCAGAGAACCTATTTCTGAAAAAGTCTTATTATTTAGCAATCATTTACCCAGTTATCTATTTCTCAATCTAATATCTCAATTGAATATGTAAGAGACCTTTTATAATGGATCTCTTTTGGAATTGTCTTAGAATTACTTTTTAATAATTTTACTTTAAGTAAAACAATAATGAAATATTAATATGAGGAAAAACACCATGATTGATGAACCTGGGAGTCTGCAGAATTATTTATATCTATAAATCATGCTTCCAGGTTGTCATGCTTACAGTTGTCATTAATTAATTTGGTGGCTTAATTCTTCCTAGAAACTGAATTATAGCATTTTAACTTCTTACTTTCCCAGTGCTTTTCCATTCTGGAAAAAGGAAGAGGTGTGAAATTTCTTCCCAGTTCATGTCAAAGGTTGGTGATTCCTTTCTTACTCAACAAGGCAGAAAAACACAGCTCAGCTAATATTATCATTAAGTCTAATTCTCCCAGAACAAGGATCTCCAACATCTGGATGCCTCACAGATTCTGCACAATTCAGATTGAAACCAGACCATTTGGTTTCACCTGAATTAAACCTGAATAACCAGTCACAGACAGCAGAATTTAACTAAGTACTGTTCATTTTGATGTCAGAAATAACAGAATCATTCCAGTTATGCATTAATAGATCTCTCTCTTTTTGATACATCGAGTTCTAACTTCCCTCTCCTTTGTGTTCCTTTATTAGATCTACCTCTACCCTAATGTTTTGTTTCTGGACAGGAAATAGAATGTTGTTTCTAGCAGACCATATGCAACATGTATTATTGAAAATGGATTTCTAATTATTTTTTTTTACTTGGTGATGTTTTTAAAAACCAAAGAAGCACTCGTTTTTTCTTACTTTTTTCAGAGGTGAGAAAATCAAAGGAGTAGTCAAAAACTCCTGTGGCCACTGGCTAGCTTCAGAGACACAAAAGCGAATAATTTAGCACCTACAAATGTATCTAAATGCTGTGGCACATTTTGGAGAGATACCTAGGTGAGAATCATTGAGTACAGATTCAATGAAGGAGGCACTAGGATAATTCAGAACACACAGAATGACAAATAATAAGGCTGGACAAGCAGATGCTAATGTGAAAATATCAGGGACAGATTTCTATGTTAGAACTCTCATCTGTTATTAAATCTAATATAAGTACTCTAATAAGACTTGGAAGTGAAATAAGGTTTCTGGGGTTATTTTATATCTTCTCAAAATTTTCTTAGTGCTGACTTAGCCTTGGCAGTTCTGGCACTTGTACTCCCACTCCCTACACTGTATTGAAGTATGCCATGGTATGTCACAGAATCACAGAATCACAGACTCTCAGGAGTTGGAAGGCACCTCAAAAGATCATCCAGTCCAACCCCCCTGCCAGAGCAGGATCACCTAAACTAGGTCACACAGGAACGCATCCAGGCGGGTTTTGAATGTCTCCAGGGAAGGAGACTCCACAACCTCACTGGGCAGCCTGTTCCAGTGTTCTGTAACCCTCACAGTAAAAAAGTCACCCCATCCTAGCTTCTGAATCATACATGAAAAAAGGTGAGTGACAGTACATGGTCTCATTCTGATGTAAAGTTGGAAGGCATGTCTGAAGGTCACCTAATCCAAGCCCCTCAACTTGTTTAGTTTAGAACACCTCCAAGAATGGAGATCCTACAGCCCCTCAGAGCAAACTATCTGGTATTTAAAAAATAAAAAGTCTAACTGGAATTTCCCATGTTCTCGTTTGTGTCCATAGCCTTTCTTCATATTGCTGTGCAGCTTCAAGAAGAAGCGTCACTCTGTCTTCTTGATCTCCTCCGATCAGGTAATTGTATGCAGCAATAAGGTTTCCCCTTTACTTTCTCTTTTCCAGGCTGAAGAAACCCGCCTTGCTCAGTCTCTTCTTGTGTGTCTATGCTTTAGTCCCTTGACCAGTTTGGTGGCCTCCACTGGACTCACTCCAGTACATCCATGTCTTACTTGTTCTGGGAAGGTCAGAACCAGACATGTCACTCCAGATGTGTCTCACCAGTGCAAGAATGATCGCTTCCTTGTACCAGCTGGCTGCACTCATACAGCCCAAGATGGCATTGGCCTTCTTTGCTTCAAGGGCACATTGCT